>NC_089840.1:270041262-270321262 GCF_035609145.1 Eleutherodactylus coqui | reverse complement strand
CATATCTATCTATCTCACATCTATCTATCTCGCATCTGTCTATCTATCATCTATCTATCTATCTCCTATCTATCTATCTATCTATCTATCTATCTTTCTATCTATCTATCTATCTATCTATCTATCTATCTATCTATCTATCTATCTCTCCTATCTATATATCTATCTCATATCTATCTATCTATCTCTCCTATCTATCTATCTATCTATCTATCTATCTATCTATCTATCTATCTATCTATCTATCTATCTATCTATCTCATATCTATCTATCTCGTATCTATCTATCTATCTATCACATATCTATCTATCTATCTCACATCTATCTATCTATCTCATATCTATCTATCTCATATCTATCTATCTCATATCTATCTATCACATAATTATCTATCTATCTATCTCACACCTATCTATCTCACATCTATCTCTTATCTATCTATCTCATCTCTATCTATCTATCTCCTATCTATCTATCTCATATCTATCTATCTCACATCTATCTATCTCATATCTATCTATCTATCTCATATCTATCTAATCTATCTCATATCTATCTCTGTCATATCTATCTAGTCTATCTATCTCATATCTATCTATCTATCTATCTATCTATCTCACATCTATCTATCTCACACCTATCTATCTCACATCTATCTCTTATCTATCTATCTCATCTCTAGCTATCTATCTCCTATCTATCTATCTCATATCTATCTATCTCACATCTATCTATCTCATATCTATCTATCTATCTATCTATCTATCTATCTCATATCTATCTAATCTATCTCATATCTATCTAGTCTATCTATCTCATATCTATCTATCTATCTATCTATCTATCTATCTCACATCTATCTATCTCATAGCTTTCTATCTCATATCTATCTATCTATCTATCTATCTATCTATCTATCTATCTATCTATCACATATCTATCTCACATCTATCTATCTATCTATCACATATCTATCTATCTCATATCTATCTATCTCACATCTATCTATCTCGCATCTGTCTATCTATCATCTATCTATCTCTCCTATCTATATATCTATCTCATATCTATTTATCTATCTATCTATCTATCTATCTATCTATCTCCTATCTATCTCTCCTATCTATCTATCTATCTATCTATCTCATATCTATCTATCTCCTATCTATCTATCTATCTATCTATCTCACATCTATCTATCTCATATCTATCTATCTATCTCATATCTATCTATCACATATCTATCTATCTCATACCTATCTATCTCACATCTATCTATCTCATATCTATCTATCTATCTCCTATCTATCTATCTATCTATCTATCTATCTATCTATCTATCTATCTATCTATCTCACACCTATCTATCTCACATCTATCTCTTATCTATCTATCTCATCTCTATCTATCTATCTCCTATCTATCTATCTCCTATCTATCTATCTTACATCTATCTATCTCATATCTATCTAATCTATCTCATATCTATCTATCTATCTCTGTCATATCTATCTAGTCTATCTATCTCATATCTATCTATCTATCTCACATCTATCTATCTCATAGCTTTCTATCTCATATCTATCTATCTATCTATCTATCTATCTATCTATCTATCTATCTCATATCTATCTATCTCATATCTATCTCTCATATCTATCTATCTCATATCTATCTATATAGAGAGAGAATCTATGTATCTATCTTGCGGCACTAGCTACTGATGTTGATGACTAAAGGACCTTTTACACACAATGATTATCGCTCAAAATTCGTTCAAATGACCAAAAATGAGCGATAATCGTTACATGTAAACGCGGGCATCGAACACTTTTCGTTTGAATGATGGATTTTACTTTAGATAAAATCCATCTTTCAGACGCTGAAAGACTGAGCAAATATATTCCATTTGAATGTATTTTACTCATCTTTCAAAAGACTCATATTCCCCTCACAGCATGTTTACACTAGACAGCTGGGCGTGTGTTTAAACACAAGCCTGACTCAGCAAACAACTCCTGAAGGTCCTTTTATATGCAAATAAAAATGATAAAGTGTTAATGGTCATTAACACTTTATGCAAATATATCGCTAAATCTTTCAATCTTTCGGCCATTTGAAAGATTATCTTTGCGTGTAAAAGGACCTTAATGCTGGGTTTACATGGGACGAATGTCGTACAAAGGATACCCGACACTCGTTCCTGTGTGTCCTCACTCTCATTCTCCTGCATGGGAGCTAGTAATGCTGGCTCGCTCACAGAACGTCCAGCAGCGGTAGGCGAGTTCTCTCCTCTTGCTCCTCTGCCCATCTCCATTGACATAACACAGCGGCAGTTCAGTACTGAACAGCCGCTATTTACACTGAACGATGAGCGATCTGCTCATCATCCATCGTTTATGCAACATAATCGATGAATGATGAGCTGATCGCTCAGTGTAAATAGCAGCCACTTAGTATTGGAAGGCTGCTGTGTTATGTCAATAGAGAGGGGTGGGGGAGCAAGAGGAGAGAAATCTCCTCCAGCCTCCCCGCGGAGAGCTACTGATACTAGCTACCGTACAGGTACGCAAGAGCTAGTATGTGCGGGGATGAGTGTCGGGCATCGTTTGCCCGACACTCGTCCCGTCTGAAAGGGCTCTAAGGTTTGTGTTTGTTTTCTACTTAACACATACCTCTAATGGTTCAGTAGAGCTTCACGATGATACAAAGTTACTGGAGCTTTGCAATAAAATCACAACATTTCTGCACTACATAACTGAATGAACGGCTGTGGTGGAAAAAAAAGCATAACAGGACTTTTTTTCCATAGGGAAACGTGGAAATACAAGTGATGTGAGATGCAGTATTTCTAACTAATGAGCCCTAACTAAGAATGTTTTTCTTCTCCGCTACAAGGGCTGCAAAACGTCCAATATGACAGATTTGAGAAAAGGCATCATTGTGCGCTGCACTCACATCCTGCGCAGCTTCTTATATGGTGAGAAGGCTCCAGGCGGCACCGACTTGATTCCATTCAGCTCCAAACGTCTAAACACATAAAAACAAAGAATGCAAGTCACGATTAGTGATTTATATGTAGCAGATATGTTGTTCCATTTTTCACCGTTTTTTACACCGTATTAGCGCCATTTTACACGGAATGATCGTTCAGTTTGTCACTGGATTGTAAAAACCTGAATAATAACCATTTGTGTAAATGCTGCCGATGACTGAACGATAATTCATTCGCTTATAGTTCGTCACTCAGTTGTGCAGGCCTAAAAATCAAACGACGATCGGTCGGTGTAAACAGGCAGTCGTTCATCTAGGAGCAGCTGCCTGTTTACTGTGAATCGGGGTAGGAGGCTGAAAGCGTTATCGGGCCGGCTCTAGCGCCATTCACTGAGCGATGATTCTCCCTATCTGAAAGCACAAGAGCCATAATCGCTTGGAGGACTGTCAATACTCATTCCGTGTAAACATGGCACCACCAGGGTGATGGGCGACAGTTTGTTCCCCAGTCACTAGTCGTTCCATTTCAGCTCACCTAAAAAATAGTTTCTGGTTGATCAAAAGTCATCAGATGTAAAGTCAGCTGTTCATATTTGAACGACTTCTGAATGAATTTGAATGGAGATCCCCTCTATGAACGATATCTGGGCAAGCAACTAACGAACAATAAGTGCTCTGGGTAAAAGCTTTCATAGAGCTGTCATTGGCACGTTTCAGTGACTTTTCTGAGCGACTACCTGAATGATAGTTGCTCCGTGTAAAGGTAGCCTTAGATGGGACCCGTTATGTCCTCATGTCACTGGGCCATCTACATAGTTTTGCAGCCCCGTTGACTCCACCAATCTTCTCATTCATGGCGCTGTGAATGAGTCAAGTGGGCGGTCCCCACTGCTCAATGAGTAACATCAGACTTGCTCTACAGTGAGGAGTGGGGACCCTACTTAATACATTCGCCAGGAGCTGAATCTATGAAGCACCCTACAGGGGAACGGGGGTGAGTATAAATATAAAAACACATTGTTGGATTCAGCAAATCTGCGGCTGCGAAGCTATAGAGCCGGCCCCACTGGCATGATAGTCCTCTTTAAAATGGTTTGTGATGGAGCTTGCCCTAATTCTTTTTCTAACCCCACTCTCACACAGACCGCCTGTAAAACCTACTGTTTTACAGTGTTTTCAAACGTGTTCAACAGTGTTTTTAACGCACCCCATCATTGCAATGGGTGATGAGGTGCGTTAAAAATCGCTGAAACGCACTAAAAAAAAGCAGACAACGTTGAAAAATCGCAATGTTAGAACCTCATCCCAGAAGCCCCACTGAAAATAACAGAGACGTTTTACAGCGTTTAGCATGGCGTTTGAAAATCCGTGCTAAGGCCTCTCTCACAGGGTTTTTCAATGCTGCGATTACTGCGGTTTCAGCGGGGTTGTAATGCGCTTTTTACAAAAGTTTTGGCTGCATTTTCAACAAAGCTGAAAACGCAGCCAAGGAAAAAAAAAAGTCAATACTCACCTAGCTGGCTCCGTCCGGGTCCCTCCCGTTGCTCTCTGGAGCTCTAGGCAGGCTTCCGGACAGTTGTCATCACCGACAGGGAATCTTTTGCTAGTGATGGAGTTTGAAGACCCCGCCTCCAGCAAAAGATTGCTTTGATTGGCTGAGCTCACGGGCTCAGCCAATTACAGCCAGCGCTGGATGCACAAATCACAGCCATTTATTGAATGGCTGTGACTAGTTCATCGTGCGATGGCTCTGATTGGTTCCTTGAACGCTGGCTAGGCCAATCAGAGCAATCATTTGCTGGAGGCGGGGTCTCACGCAGTGTAGCTAGGATGTTTAGCGCTGCCAAAATTGTGCTACCAAGTCATGCCGCATTTTCTGCAGCGCTGAAAATGCTGCCTATTCATTTCAATGGACGACGCACAGTGTTTAAAAACGCTGGAACACCCAAAAATAGATTATGCACCGCTCGAAATTCGCAGCGCTGAAAAATGTCGCGTTCGAGCAGCTGTGTGAGCGGTCCCATTGAAAACAATGGGAGCATTGTGCCGCGATTAGCGCAGTTCTGAAAGCACTGCGCTAATCGCGTTAAAAAGCGCCTGTGTGAGGGGGACCAAGTCTGTAAGCAAGAAAAAAAAGATCGAACGCACCCCTATAAAATCGAGGGTACACTGAAGCTATAATACATGGGCGCTGTACTACAGACCTATACAAAACAAATCCATAGTACAACAAGAACCAGGAGGCCTAAAGCCATTTTAGCTTTCCTGGTTGATTTCACTTTCCCCTCCACTGCTATTATATATATTGTTGGGTAGCGTCTAATAGTGACCTTCTGAAAGCTTAAATAAGCCCCGCGGGATCTCCTAATTAATATTTCTTGCTAAGCGTCCCCGGATTGAGAGATAGGAAGAAGTGACCTGTCAGCTGTGCATGTGAAGCCGAGTGACCTGAGTTAACACTCCATCAATTACATTTAGCAGATGCCAGCGGGAGGCTGTGTAATGACTCGGTGCTATAACAAAGCCGGGGGAATGTGTGCAGCTCTTCTGGAGAGCAGCTGGGTTTGCACTGAAGTCCCTTCTTCCTTTCCCCGAAGGATCGGACATTGCAGGAGATCAGCCGTAACACATGCAGAGATTGCGGGAGGGAAGGTGTCTGACGCAGTGTAAAGCATTGGGGGGCGCACGGATGCTCCGACTCTCAAGGGTCTATCACTCCGTCTCAAGTGCATCGGTGGCACAAGGACATGTCCACAGAATGGTCTGTACCTGCTGGAGGGGCTTTTATGCTATGAAAGGTGTTCAGCTGGGCAAAAAATTACAATAAACAGCAGTAATGCTGAGCTAAGGCGATAAAATACATTGGGTGGATTACGGTAATATATATACGGAGCGAATGTTACGCAGCGGAAAATCTGTTATGGATTTTGGTACAGATCAGTGTCAAAATACGCAGCAAAATCTGCCGATTTCACCATCTCAATATTAGGGGTGAAATCAGCACTGAAAATCTGCAGCATAAAGCATGCCAGGAGGTCAATCTATACTGCGGATTATTCCCATGGCATGTGGGTGAGATTTCTTGAAATACGGTATGTTCTTAGAGTCTGACACTGTCCAATCAGTGCTGACAGTCTCAGGTTATATGTGGGCACTCTGTTGGTAAAAGGAATGGCATCACCCAGCTGTCAACCCACTCATTCGTTTCCAGAAGGAACAACACCGAACAGAGTTCTAAGAAAAGATGTCTCAGAATTGGTAAAAATACAAACATTTAATAAAACAGACATTTTGGGTCTTCTTTAGTGTTAATACATAAGGGAACCTGACAAAAAGGTCCTACGTGGTTACAAACAGCAGTAACGCTCCCGATGTGTCATCTTCTGCAGTCTATGGTTGTTGGGGCAGTGTCTATGCAACAGTCCCACAGCTGATCCATTAGAATGGGAAACCTGACCTCACTGCTGCAGCCCAGGCTCATTTGTTGCAAAGTTTCTTATTAATTAGCCCGGCTATAAATATTCCTGGCTTCTGCAGTGAGGTGCTGGTTATAGTGTAAGATGTGTGTTTATTCCTTGTTTGCTTCTAGTATATTGTTGCTAGTCTACTTTTGTGATTCCTTGTATACTCATAGTGGTTTGTTCCTAGTCCAGCTTTGTTTCTTGTCAGTGTAGTTTTGTTTATGTGGTTATTCCTAGTTCAATCTTTGCTTCTAAAGGTGTGTTCACACAGAATGATTATCGTTCAGTGTACACACAGCCAATGATCGAACGATAAATTGTTCACTTATAGTTCATTTCATGCAGCTCGTTCGCTAATCTTTCGGTTTAAATACTGATCGTTCAGTTGTTCTCATTCACTAGTAGAGTTTATGTTAACGACTGAACAACTTGCGGTTTATCTGCCTGTATAAACAGACTGTACGAGCGAATGTGCGAACTCTGTCATCGTTTGTGCGAACGATAAATTGTTGCGTGTTAAAGCACCCTTAGTCTTGTAGCTTGTCTGTTTCTTAGTCTTGTGGTCTCGTTTGTATCTGTCTTGTCTTGTTTCTGGTTCCGCTCTGCCCATTTTGATCTTTTTGTCTCTGGGTCTTAGTGCCCTCTCATTGCTTCTCAGTGTCAGTGTTTTAGATAGCATTCCATTGGGGATATCTTAGGGTTAGGCCCCCTGCACACGGGCAGAAATTCTGCGGCGGGATTTCCCACAGAATTTCCGCCCGTGCCCACTTGCATAGGATTGCATAAGATAAGGCAATCCTATGCACACAGCCGTGATTTGTCCGAGTGAAAACGCGCGTAAAACAAATCATGGCATGTTCTATTTCTGTGCGGGTCTCGCAGAGACCCGCACAGAAATGTCAGTGGTGACGCGCCGGCTCTGCGCATGTGTCGGCACATCACAGAGCAGAGGAGACGCCGGGAGCGGGTGAGCCGCAGGGCTGTGCAGAGGCATGGGTCCGGCCATCTGCAGGCGGCCTTACACAAGGACACTGGTGACTGGTGTTAGTGTGAGCAACATGGGAAAGACTTAGGGAGAGCTATCGTTAAGGTTAGGTATTTCTGTTTCCATTAACCACCTGATCCATTATCTGACTACCATCATGCATTGGTGCCATCATCTGACTACTGTCACCAACATGTTCTTCTCATCAATTGGTGAATTCCTACTCTTGTATTACTTACTAATGCTAACACAGTGGCTCAGTGGTAAGCAATACTTTCTTCCAACGCTGGGGTCCTGGGTTGAAATCCCATCAAGGACAACATCTGCATGGAGTTTGTATGGTCTCCCTGTGTTTGTATGGGTTATCTCTGCGTATTGTAGTTTCCCCTCACATCCCAAAAACATAGTAATAGATGAACTTAAACTATGACCCCCAATAGGAACATTAAGTTACGTACAGCGCCGCAGAATAAGTATATGCTATATAAATGTGTAAAATAAACAAAAATACATGCTTCATTTAATTTTCATTTGGCTGTCCAGTTGTTACATAATTGGGCCATACTTTAAATCCTGGGGGTATCAAGTACTGGGAGACACTGTTAGTACCAAGAAAGGCCACTGCCGTACATGAAGGCCAGTTCAACCATTCTGCATCCAGCTGACATTGTTGTGTATATCCCATGTTCTTTACTATTAGAGCAAGGCAGGATTGGATACAACTGACGATAGCACTCAATGCCAGGCAGCTGCTTCCCCGTGTTCCCAGACAGCTACTTCCTACAGTGTTATTTCTGGACCATGTAGCTATATATTTACATGGTTAACATACATATTTTTAGTGAGCTCTAAGCACGCCATGTTTTGGGAACCTTGGGGCTATGCAATTTTAATCGTATTAGGTTTACTGTAAATTATGTTTTTTGCCCAGCAGTAATCCTGTTATCTAAGACAAAGCAGAAAGAATGGCAATAGATTGTGAACCGCGCTTACATTTCAGTCATGGTCTCTGGTAAATTTGCTGGGATTGCTGTTAAGCCTTTCCCCCGACAATCCACTATGCCATTGCTACATGTACACATTGCTGGGCAGGAGCCGATGGAGAGGCTGCAGATCTGAGCGCTGGATGGATCGGTCTGACCTGCAAGACAAGAGCAGAAAGCTAGTTACAAAAAAATACCCAACAGTAGTCCAACATGCTATGTACTCGGCGGCACCCAATGTACACCTCGACAGAAGAGGAAAACCCAAAGGTGAGGAGGAAGTGCATTCATTACATCTTCATTAGGACTGCGTCTAGTGACCAAACACCACGGGGGCACAATACTATCATGAGTCAGAGCTGGCCACCCTACTTTCGGCGTTAACAGCCTCCAGTCTTCTAGGAAGGCTTTCGCCCAGAGTTTGGACCATGGCAGTAAGGATTCACAGGGTTCATCCACAAAGACGATAGTGACGTTGAGCACTGATATGGAGGATAAGGTCTGCTTTACAGGCGGAGTTCTAACTCATCCCTATAGTGTTCAATGGCAAAGTGATCTGTACTAATCAAGCCAACGCTTGGCCCTACACATGGTGATCTCAGGCTTCTCCAAAGCCATAGAACCTGAACTGATGACCTTCCCGCTGGAGTGACTTTCAGGGACTTTGCCAGTCCTTATTGAGTGTTACATCCAAGGGCAAACAATTTGCACATTTTATAAATGTTTATTGCTAGCCGCTCAAAGTTTTGCTGATATTTCTTTTAGACACATCTTCTTACAGGCACCCGGGGCAGCTCTTCATCCTATGACCATGCTCAGCTCCTCGGTACTGCCCCTTCTACTAGTCTTTGCCTATGGAGATTAAATCCTTGTATGCTTCATTCTATGCACCATTTAATGGTAACAATAAGTTTGGATGAGGCGACCAACTGTAAAAAGTTCATGATGATGTTTTGGCCATGTTGTGTTCAGTGTTGAGGTGCAGCATCCAACTGTAACTTAAAGGGGTATCCCATGTGAGACTTTCATGGCATATCCACAGATATCAGGTCTCACCTCTGGGACCCATACTTTTCTCTAATTCTGGCCCCCACTATCCCCCATCCCAATGTAGTTCTCAGAAGTGAGCCTCACATCTAGCCGATGTCCCTGGCATATCCGCAAGTCTTAGATAAGAATACCCCTGCAACGCTTCTGCAAAACTGGTACCATATCATGTATAATACTACTGTGCTCTTTATTGGCCAGAGGTGCCCCTTCAGACACCATCACCTTCCCTATAGTTGGGGCGATTTTTTTTAATTTTTTTAAAAGGACCTCTTTTGATGTATATGAATCAAAATGTTCATACACAATTAATGCATATACTAATGCGCAGAGTGTGAAGGCAGCAGAATGCAGTTCTAAGCTCTCACTCATGACCTGAAGGTTGCAGGTTCAATCCCTGCCTGGTTCAGGTAGCGGCTCACGGTTGACTCAGCCTTCCATCCTTCTGAGGTCGGTAAAATGAGCACCCAGCTTGCTGGGGGGTCATAAATAAATTACCTGAAAGCGCTGCAGAATAAGTTGCCGCTATATAAATATCAAGTCCCTTTCCCCCTTATGTATGTGTTATACCAAGAACCATCAGTCTGTAAACCTGGATGTGCATTTATCTCTGCATGCTGCGTATGATTTAAGGATAAGCCCGCGCTCTAACCCCTTCCAAGTGCGCAGCCATTTCCATAAGTTATTCCAGAATAATGACAGGACTCGGTTTTCAGCTGCTCTATAGATTTTTGTAATGTGGCAGGGAAATAACCTCCGGAGAGAATTTAGATTGTAGACATCAATGTTAGCAAAATACATTTCTAGCCAGAAATGCGTTTAAGAAAGAAGAATAATATCAGGAGGAGGATGAGGGCAGGAAAGGGGCACCGAAACCTGAAGGAGGGGCTCAAGACTGGAAAATAGAAGCTTCCGATATGCATTTCTATTAGATAATTCATTTATAAAGTGACTCTCCGCCTTTTATCATCTGCTCATTTTTAGCTGTGAAATTCTGTGTTAATTGCTTAAAGGAGTTGTCAAGTTTTAAACTATTGATGGCCTGTCCTTGGGATAATAGATCAGTGGGGTCCTCCGCCTAGGAACCCCACAATCAGCTGTTTGCAAGGCCAGTGTGCTCCTGCAGTAAGTTGTAGGAAGCAGACAGCTCCGTTGTCACGGCAGTGGCCAAGCATGGTATTACAGGCGAAGTTACCATTGAAGTGAATAACCTGTGATATGAAGCCCGGCCACTGCAGCAGGAACAGAGCTGTCTGCTGAAATCAGCACCCTGCTCAAGAGCGCTGGCTCAGTAAACAGCTGATTGGCAAGGGTCCTGGGTGCAGGACCACTGCCTATCTACTGTTGTTGGCCTATCCTAAGGATGGGCATGGAATAGTTTAAGGTTGGACAATCCTTTTAAAGGGATATTCAGATTTCAGACATATTCATAGGATATGCTGTGAATCAGATAGGTGAGAATCCCACCCTGAATGAGGTCAGAAGAACGTAAATGACTGAGTACCTTCTGCTTCACTAGTTACATAATTCCTATAGAAGTCAATAGGAGTTAAGGAACAGAGTAGCCCGGCGAGCGGTGCGGCTTCTGTATCTTGGGAGCTGCAGAAACAGTGTAGCTCTCTGTCCCGTTGACTTCCAAGGGAGTTACGGAAAGAGTGCAGCTCAGCCAAGTTCGGCTATTTTTGTCACTATGGCCGCCTCGTAATCAGCCGTCTACCTATCTCACCCCTTTAATATATTTATTTATAGAGGGCAGAGCTTCATTTTGCTGATATAAAGCCTGACATCTCCTGCACATACCGAGATAAATAATAAAACTGTAACTGCCTGCAGTGACCACTAGAGGACGCTTAATGTATACTGAACTTTATAATTGGAGATCTGTATCCAAAAAAAAAAAAAGGTCCAATCACTAAGTGCAAGAATTTGGACCTATAGGGTAAAGGGAGCCTGTCATGTCCTCACTGCACCATAAACTAAGTTATGGTGCTGTTAATGGAGGTTAAAGGGAGCCGAGTGATGTATTTTGTATACTCACCCGCTCCGAAGATCGCGTGGTTCTGGAAAATCTGACTCTTTTCACAGTCCCGTGAGTGTGCTTCTCCCATAGACTTGTATAGGAGAGCGGGAGCAGGGGACTCTGAAAAGAGTCCGATTTTCATGCCACACGACGACCTTAGAGGGTGCACATGAGTATAAAAAATACATCGCCCGGGCCTCCTGTCATGTCCCATAGCAGCACCATCACTTAGTTTGTGGCCCTGTGGGGACCTGACAGGCTCCCTTTAGATACACACTATAAGTACTGTTAGGCGGCACACCCTTAAATGTCCAGTTCACTCTGAAGCTCATTTCAGTTTGCAGCAGATGTATCATTGCAAATGCACCAGTTTTCTAAAGTAAACTCTGTCCAATAAAAAGTCTTACACGCTTTGCACTGTTTAGTATGTGTTAAAACTTTTTCTTTCTTGCCTGAAAGGGCGTTTGGCTTTTTTTGAAAGGGGTGTGGCTTAAACAAGAAAGGGGTGTGGCCTCAATGCTTCGACAGATGCCAGAACAAACCAAATGTCATGCATCAGGCACAAAGACCTATCTGTAGTGCCTGACTTTCCCCCCTGTTGTCTACCCTGACATTGCATGAATTCTTGCGCTGCCTCTTCCTGTTGCCCGTGTGGGGATCAAAAACAAGTCTGCTTATCCTGGAGAGGCAGTGTACTGTGCAGCAGCTAGGGCTTCCTAGGACCACAGTGAGGGGACTTTTACATGGGTCGACTATTGTCCAACGATAGCTGGCCCATGTCATAGTGAGATCCGAAAGGCTACTGAGTGAAAAATCGCCGTTAACGAGGCGACTATTGAGCGACTTCTCAGGCAGTTGTACATTTTTACATGATTGTTCACTGTGAATGGAGACGGGCGGTCGGAAGAGTTCTCCGGCGCTCCACCTCCATTCACTGAACAGCTATTTCTCCTGTGTGAAAGCGTGGGTGCGATAGTCGCCCGATGTAAAAGTATGCAACGTATTCATATGGCGGTTGATCAGGAAGGGGGTCAACTGGTTGCGAGTCGATCTGTAGCAACGTACCCAGCAGGAAGTGGGGGCTGCAAGAAGAGGCTATAAATGTATACAGTACTAATTAAACAGTGTGCATGTGGTTACTGCCATGTGTGGATGGTTCGGAGAAGCTTAGGGCTGACATCATATGAAACAAAAAGTGTTCTTTTTGTAATAGTTCTTAAAGTTTACGAATAAGACATGAAATTCACCCGAGGGCCGAGGCGTCCATCAACAAGCTGTCTCCGCCGTCTCTACGCGTACGTGGCGCCTTTTCACCTCTCTCAGTTTACAGCTCAAATTGTGTGGGAATTAAAAACCGTGTATTCCTGCATACTGAACATAAAAGTGTAATGAGATGGCTCCAGATGTCCCTGCGATGGGGATGTCACCATGCCGCATGCCAGCCCTGCAATTAGAAGTCATCACTGTGTCACTGGCACCAGAAAACTGTGAAATAAATGAACTATGCAAACGGGATAACACGTCGTAAATGTGTCTGCGGGATCTGAAACTTGCTCAAGACTTTGTCATTAAGAGCCAGGAAGAAATATCCCACCCTTGCATTTACTGTCTACAGCACTGCGGGTTCAGAATGCACCTCTACAGGGTGATCCAAAAGTCAGGGCCACCAGGAATACATCCTGAACGAAAAGAGGCACAAGTAGGAAACTTTGTACAACACAAGAGTGTTTTGCACTATGGTGGTGCTTGCTGGCCGTATTGGTGGCAGGTATTTCGGATTCAGACCAAGAAACGTCAAAGAAAAGGGGGTCATGGGGTACATTCTTTAAGTGTAGAACTTCAGTAGAAACTGAGAGGCGCAGTCATTTTCCTACCTGCAACCAGTTTTGAGTGTATGATATCCTGCTGCATGTTAGTATAGTTGTTATGTTGCTGTATGTGGTATGGAAAATACTAATTGCCTGTCTATTTAGGTGCCGGAAGATGCCGTTAACAGTTCAGGAACAGAGATCATCCTGATGGTCGGTCACAGAGGTTCACATGAGGTGGCCGAGGCCTTCAGTCAAGAACACCCAGGAAGTCGCCAGTGAGAGCACGCGGGTCGTCTTCACACAACTTCTGTTGCGGCTGCAGTTTGTATGAGTGACACTTGTGTGCCTTGAGGATCCTTACGACAGTCGGTTGCCTTACACCGTACTCCAGTGCCAGTCTGCCGGAGCTTTTCTGTGAACTCTTTGTGATAACAGCTGCCAACACCTGGGGATTGGACACACTGGTCGGACGACTAGTTCTCGCTCAGTCCTGGACACTACCGGCTCCCCATAACTCCTGATAGTTCCTGCTCTCCCTGGCGTCTTCCTGGGTGTTCTTGATTGAAGGCCTCGGCCACCTCTAGTGGACCTCTGTGACCGACCATCAGGATGATCTCAGTTCTGTCCTGGACTGTTAATGGCATCTTCCGGCACCTGAAAGGACAGACGATTAGTGTTTTCCATACCACATAATTCAACATAATAACTTTATTTATACTCCACATGACATCAGACATAACAAAAAAGATTGCAGGTATGGAAAAAATGACTGCAGCTATCAACCTCTGATGAAACTGTACCCTCAAATCATGTATCCCATGACCCTCTCTCCATTAACATTTCTTGAGCCGAATCCAAGATGGCTGCCACCACGATGGCCGTCAGGCACCACTATAGCACCAACTATAGCACGTTGTACAAAGTTTCAAACTTGCATCTATTTTCATTCAGAAAATATTTCGGGTTCAAACCAGTGATTATTAGCCCATAGGAGAAATGCAGATACTCACATCAGACCGAGAATCGTTTTCTGTAAAAGTGCCGTTAGATAGAAGTAATTTGACCTTCTGTGCTATGCCTAAAGCAATGATGAAGGGTGATGCGTGACACAAGGGCTCAACATACCAGAAGAGGATGCCATATGTTGCCCCTGTAGTATGGCGTGAGGTCGGTATTGTCCCATAGTAGGCTATGTGTGATGTATTTAGGACCTGTTTAACAAGGATCTCCGAATACAGTCCATGAATGAAGCCTTAGCACGAGGCTGACTACTACGTAGCTGCAAGCGTTGCACACGGATGCCTTGGTGCCTGAGGGGCTCATTTGGATGGCGGGAATAAAAATGACATGTGACAGTCAGCAATGCCTTTACACATCATAGGGCCCCCCGATTCGAAAACTAACACTCTGGCTTGTTTTCAAGTGCACTTCCCAAAAATGCCCCCTCTCATCGTGCCGCGGTTTGCAGAGGGCCATTTGGTTTGCATGATTTATGAAAAACGTCCTGAATGGCGCTCCTGTTGTGCGATACAAAGAGACAGATTTGTGGGTGGCGCTGCGGCTTTCTTCTCGGTGTCTCCATATTCATTAGTGTGACCCAAAGTGGCGATATAAACAAACATCATTGATACGCCTGAGTGGCGGTCTCCGCGCTCCCCATCTGTAGGGTCTGCAGTAGATGCGGACCTTTAATATTTCATCATATTGTGTCTCCGTTTCATTCAGCTTAATGGGAGGTCTCAGCTGTGGCTTTTCTTGCAGCAGCTGTTCCTCATTTGCACAGATAGTAAACACCACATCCATGGCCGTAACGGCGGAAATCCAGCTGACCTCGCAGCGGCGAGACGACTCGCTGCGCCTCTTATCACACAAGTGTGACTTTTGAAGATGTGGAGGCAATACAACAGCAAGGCTAGGAATAAACTTGTATTCTGCCTGCAGCATCAACATTATATGGAAGGAGGGGATATAATGTGTATCTGGGATACAGGAGTGAAGGGGATCGGCCTGTTGTATAACAATCCTGAAATCCTGCAGTTCTCTCTCTGACCACTAAGCCTAATAATAGTCCGATACTTCCTGTTCTTCTCAGCAGTCCTCTCATTGTCATCAGGATTAGACTGAGAGGTGACACCTACGTATAGATAACACGGGATCCACCATTTACAAAAGGTGATGTCACAGCCCACCTCCTCCTCTCCCTGCACAGGTCGCATATTAGCTTTTTACAACCCCCTTTCCACACCATTCGCAACCTGATTGGTTGTTTGGATTTACTCATTCACGGTGATTGGTTATTTGGGTTGGCTGACTCATGTTGATTGGTTATTTGGTTTTGCTGATTCACGGTGATTGGTTTGTTAGGTTGGCTCGAGTAGAGCTGGTGTTGAATAGGGATATATGCGCACAGGTCACAGAGCACTCTCCCATAGAAGTCAGTGGGTCCACTGTGTGACTAGCTCATGAGTGCTGATGTAAAGCATGTCTCTAAATGCTGCTAATTGCAGCTCAGGCAAGATGGCCGGCCCCGTAGTCATGTATAGACAAAAGTATTAAAAATGTACAATCAGACAATAAAAACACATTACAAAAATGGAAACTGTTTCTCTATCTAGTTTTAACTAGTAAAATTAATATAGCGGTGATACATTGCCTTTAAGGAGAACCCATCAGCAGAAATATTGATCTAATCCGTCCTGTAGCACCACGATACATGCAGCTCACACGCTTTTGTATAAAAGCAGCCTTTTAGCCTTACCCCAAAATATTACTGTTAATGTTTCACTGCCCTGTATGCAAATTTGGCGCCTTGAGAGAGAGCTGGTCCCAGCATCACAGACACTCTCCTCCGGCTCGCTGCCTCCCCCTGTCTGCTGACCTCAGGACTCTCGCACACACAGGCCCCCCCCCCCTCCCCCCCGGAGATTTTGGAGTCTGGCTGAAAGGTTGCTTTTATCCGAAAACATGTGCACCCTGCATGTATCATGCTGCATGGAGTATGGCGGAAGACTTAAGGTGAATGCACACGGGCAAATCTGAATTGGGGAATCTGGAGCGGGCGTCCGCCTCCTGATTCCTCATCAAATACCGCCCATAGCATTCAATGCAAAAATGATTCTTCATGCACACGAGCGGAAACCAACTGCGGATAAAAAAAATCGCAGCATGCTTCATTTTCCGCACGTATGGCATCCATTGAAGTCAATGGAAGCTGTCTGACCTACGGCTCATCCGCAATTCAAATTGTGGACGGGCCGCGAATTCAGCAGGAAAAGCAGGAGTTAAAATAAAAGTCTGTACTCTGCATGTCTGACGGCGAGCTGTGCGGACCATCCGCAGTACAGAAAGAGGAAAATGAAAGCAGGTACACGCGGGTGGACGCCGCTGCTGCCAGGGCCGGATCCCGCGTGCAGCCGGCCGTAGGCTGATATTTCTGCTGACAGAATCCATTTTAGAAGTAAAAGTTCTAATTCTCAGTAATGATCATGTGATCGGCTCTGACGTGGGGATATCTGTAGGTCGAAACACTTATTAGACCTTCTGGAAACGGTACATTTCACACTTTCCAAAACTACATAAACAGTACAAAAACTTTGTAAGATCGTCAACAGACACGACCCGGGCAGATAAACTCATCTCTGACAATGCAGAGTAAGGGCTCATGCCCACGAGCGATGTAGAATACACCCGCGGATGTCTGCAGCGGGAATACCGCGATTCAAAACAAAAAAGTGCCAGCAAGTGAGCGTGGCTGTCCGCGGTCCCCATTCCTTCATATCAATGGAGCCCCCCCCTCTCCCCGCTGCGGAAATCCGCGTGTGTGCATTGGCAGGCAGACAGCTATTAGCTTCAATAGAAACTTGCCACTGCGGATTTCCGCCGCGGGAAATGCGGTGCAAATCCGTCCGTGGGCATTCACCCTTTTATTAGGTTGGTTTCACACAAGCGATAAAGTCGCACAATGCGAGAGTGAAGAAAAAAAGCAGATTTATAAAACCAATGATTTTCAATGGTTTACTTCACGTTAGCGATGTTTTCACTGATGCGATGTCACGAGAACAAAAAATCGCAGCGTGTTCTATCTCTCAGCGATATGACATTTTTTCCCATATTTCCCTATGGAGCCTGCTTTTTGTCGTATTGCAACGCACGAACTTGCGTTGCGATTTTAACATTAGAAAGTCCTATTGACTTTTGCGATAGGAAATCGTGCAATTTCATCGCGGGTGGCAGCGGTGCGAGAGTATTCTAAAAAAAAAAAAAAAAAAAGCATCGCGGCCACTCAAAAATTGCGGGGACAAGGACGCAATTTTTTTCATGGTTTTCCTGTGGAAAAATCGCACCCACCCCTGTGGATCTAGCCTTACAGCACTTTTTTCTTCAGCAATTAATTATTCAGTCTCAGACGAAAATCTGTCATTTCACAGAATGCAATTCAAGTACAGAAGGTCAGATACCGGCCCAGCAAGGAATGGCTGTAGATTTCAGCTCTGAAGTCTGCAGACCTGTGAATGCTTCTCTGGACTAGAATCCAAGCTGTAAAACAGATACGTAATGCAATGTATTCACAAAGATACTGATGGTGGAATAAAAGAAGTCTGACCTGAGCAGCTGAACTCATGTTTCTGGACTTCTGCCACGTTGAGGCCACGGAGCTGGGTCGGCGCAGTGCACTGTGTGAAGAGCCCAATGGTTGGTCGCTGGCGAAGCCACTGAGAGAGCCATGCCAAGTGGCAGTCACAGAACAAGTTGTTGGAATGCAGTCGGCTGGAAGAAAGACAATCAGCAGATAATCATAAGATCACATGAAGAACGTTCTGTACTGATACTTCAAATTACGGCTCCACGAACCGCCATAGGGGGCGCTCACATGTAGCGGAGAAAAATTCAATAGTGGCAGTATACTGACCAAATCTGCACCATTTGGTGAGGATTTTGGCGTGGATCCACAGCAGACTCTACACCTCATACTCAGGGCTTATTCACACATGCTTATATCAGCAGGGTTTTCACGCCCTGCAGATATATGGTGTCTCTTTCTGCAGGGGGAGGAGGTGGGCCAGGCTGGGAGCAGTGCACTGAGCTCCCGCCCCCTCTCCGACACTATTTGCAATGGGAGGGGGCAGAGTGGAACTAAGCCCCACCGCCATCATGCCCCTCCCATTGCAAACAGTAGCGAGGGGTGGTAGCTCATGGCACTGCTCCCAGCCCGCCTCCTCCCCCTGCAGAAAGAGACACTGTATATCGGCTGGGCGTGTAAACCCGGCTGATATACAGACGTGTCAATAAGCCCTAAAGGTGTGAAATCTGCATCAAAATCCTCACCTTTGGTGCAAAGTTCGATGCAGATTTTTCTGCTGCGGAAAATCCCTACGTGTGAACGCTCCCTTATAGCTTTAGACTGAAGACTTGTCCTTATGATTAGTGTTGTCCGTCATAATCGCCTGAGCTATAAAGTCGTGCCGATTTTTGCTAAATCGGATTAGATTACCCGATGAGATTATTAGCAAAAATTGCCAAAATATTGTCCCTCTACTTGGAGCTTACTGGCTTAGTATGCTGCAATCGAGGTTTAAACCTTGTTGAGGATTTGGACCTCATCTCTATAAGGCAGCAGTGCTGACCACTAGGCTGCTGCCATCACCCCCCTACCCCTCCGCTGCTGCCATCACCCCCCTACCCCTCCGCTGCTGCCATCACCCCCCTACCCCTCCGCTGCTGCCATCACCCCCTACCCCTCCTCCTCCATGGTTTTTTCAAGGACAAATTAGAGAATTTTTACTCCTGTTAATTGTAATGAATGTCAGAATCAGGAATCTGGACTCACAATAGTCTTTTTAAAAGGCCACTCCAGTAATTCACTGATCATGCAGCTTACCCCCAGTATGTGTGTGTATGTATGTATATATATAATCTAGTGTTACTTTGGTTAGTTATTTCTTTTTGTCTCAGATGGTCATGTGATCTCATTCTCACCAGCTCAGACCCACTTAGATATGTATTCATTTTCTAGTCACTTTCTCAGTCTGTTTGATGCTATTACATGGATCTACCGCTGCAACTGTGTTGAAGGCAGACAGGCGCTCCTATCACAGTTTCTGACGATGATCAAAAAAGCTCCTGTCATACAGGTATAATAGAGGAGATCACAGCTCCTACTCCTGACTGTAGCCATTTTAAGTGAAATAGAAGGTAATGATAATTAAGCGCTTCCCCTTGCAGACAAAAATGGTGTAGCCTTTACTGTTCATCATGGGATTCATTGAAACTGAAACTGAAAAAAAAATTTGTAATCCAGCTGTTGGCAGAGCAGGGCTGCAGTGCAGGGAAGTGACTGGAATACAGAGAGGAGATGTGTAGAGTGTCATAATAACATCAATGGGGGCACGTATGTAAAAATGTGTTTTCGCTGGAGTGGCCCTTTAAATCTTTCACCCTGACCCGCTTATTTCAATATTGCTCGACACTACTTATAACGCCCTGCTGATACGGCCGCAGTGTTTGTGGTGGTTGTGCTGCTCAGCAAAAACCTCACTCGGTCTCACCCCAAATTGTCTGTGCTAACTGCGGTGCCACAACAATTCGTAGTAAAACCACACGCCTCGTGGTGCGCAGCAGCTACAAGAGAATATATCCTGTGAAGTCGAGCGCCTCTGCAAGCAGGACATCATCAAGGAATATATAGGAACAAGGTTTCCATTTACTGACAGCAAGCAAAGATCTGAAAGTGGTAAAGAACACCATTCAGAGGACACAACCGCAGCTGTGTGACAGACGTGGAAGGTCCATCTGCAGCCCCACATGGTAGGCATGTTACAGGGATTGAATGCCAGTAACAGCGCCCCCCTTGTCTATGGGCTGTGTGTGACATTGCCAGACACATCTAAAGCCGGCTATGCCCATAACGGTAGGCCCAATGCTCATTTCTGCGAAGCTCTTTATCCGGCCCCATCATAAGAGCACATTCATCTCAGCAGAGCGTGCATGTCTACCTCAATGTGGAAGAAGCCATTGCCCACCCCCTATAGTGGCTGCTTTTCTCCCGAGGGGCAAAGGATTGGATATGCTGCATTCCAACAAGCCCAATCCTTCTTTACCCAATATCTGCCATCTGAAATAGCCGAGAGCCCAGCCACATGAATCAGTAAACCTTCAATTTATGCATATGGCCAGCTCTGAGGGGTTTTCGCACAATTTAAAATTGCTTCACAACTACTCTGTCCTTCCTGGTTGCTGCTGACCAGGACATGTGACTGCTGCAGTGAAGAAAGTGCGGGGTGATGTCTGGGTGTCATGGCATCCGGCTGCCTTCTAGAGGCCCAAGGCTGTGGCACATCTTAACACAATGCTGATAATCATACAATATAACGCTGTACTACGGTATTGTATTATACTGTATAAGAAATCACAAGTTCAAGTCCACTGAGGAATTACAAAAAGGAAAAATGACTGAAATAAAGATTTTTAAATAATTAAAATATTTAAAGTTTACCCCCTCTCACCCCCCCCCCCCCGCCCCCGTTTCCAGGTTTTGTAAAAAAAAAATGCCAGTAGAAGCATTAGTAAATATATATATTACTTCCACACAGTAAACGCGATCAAAAGAAAATAAAACAGGGACAGAATTCCTCTTTTTTGCTCTTTCCTTCTTCAAGAAAAAAATTGATCAAAAGTTTTAGGTACCACAAAAAGGTATCAATAAAAAGCACAGTTTGCCTTGAACGAAGCCCTCATGGTGAAATTGTGTTTTTGTTTTTTTTTTACATTTTGCCCCACTTAAAAATGTATCAGTTTTCCAATACATTATGTGCTACCAATGGAAAATACAACACGTCTCAGAAAAAAAACTACCAATGTAGCGTTGTTATGACTTTTTAAAATCGAGGAGGAAAAAAATGACAACTAGAAAAAAAAAAGGCCTGGAAAGGGGTTAAAAAACCACAGCTGAGCTGCAATACTAGTCATAGCCTGTGGACAAGAGTGGCGCTGATTCTAGGGAATAAAGGCAACTACTTTGTGTGAACTCCATAGAAATGAATGCCGCTTCTCCAGGTAACCTGTGATGCTGACTGTGGCTATGAAGCAGCTATCCTATATAATAACCCCCCGCCTCCTCCGGGTTGTATACATGCCTTTGCAGTAAACTCTATTCGAACAGAACATTATGTAAGCTTGAGAAATGTGAAACACATTTAAGACGAGGCCCAGAAAGCTTCTGCGTCTCTTAACTCGTCCTTTGCAGCTTCTTCCAATCCCATCGCAGTCTATCCCAGCAGAGATGCCATTGTCATGTAAATACGGAACAGACCCATTTATTCCCTGCTAATAATAATTCCATCTGAACACACGGAGTAATCGGCTGAAAGAGGATTAGGATATATTACATATTGCGCGAGGAACACAGTTATTATTGGATAAAGCTTTTACTGCCTCTTGCTAGTCATGCGTGACATTCCATTTACCACCAGCAAAATTACACATGACACAAATGAAATGTCCCTCTAAACACGGGCGAGCCGCCTCTCTGCTAACAGGATAGCGGCACTTCTTAATGAACAGGAAATTAATAACTGACATGCTTCCCCGACGTGTTCATCACTTTATGGAGTAGCAGGAACTACCGGTGTGGTGTATTATTGAAGATGGCAAGTGAAATATCTCATCGGACTCCACTGGAGTCTAAAGGCATCTCTTCTAGTTACCAAATGAATATTATCTGTTGGGATATAACTACTAAAATACTGCCCCCCTATGTACAAGAATATAACTACTATAATACTGCTCCTATGTACAAGAATATAACTACTATAATACTGCCCCTATGTACAAGAATATAACTACTATAATACTGCTCCTATGTACAAGAATATAACTACTATAATACTGCCCCCTATGTACAAGAATATAACTAGTATAATACTGTCCCCTATGTACAAGAATATAACTACTATAATACTGCCCGCTATGTACAAGAATAAAACTACTATAATACTGTCCCCCTAAGTACAAGAATATAACTACTATAATACTGTCCCCCTATGTACAAGAATATAACTACTATAATACTGCCCCCTATGTACAAGAATATAACTACTATAATACTGTCCCCTCTGTATAAGAATATAACTACTATAATACTGCCCCCTATGTATAAGAATATAACTACTATAATACTGCCTGCTATGTACAAGAATATAACTACTATAATACTGCCCCCTATGTATAAGAATATAACTACTATAATACTGCCTGCTATGTACAAGAATATAACTACTATAATACTGCCCCCCTATGTATAAGAATATAACTACTATAATACTGCCCTTATGTATAAGAATATAACTACTATAATACTGCCTCCTATGTACAAGAATATAACTACTATAATACTGCCCTTTATGTACAAGAATATAACTACTATAATACTGCCCTTTATGTACAAGAATATAACTACTATAATACTGCCCTTTATGTACAAGAATATAACTACTATAATACTGCCCGCTATATAAAAGAATATAACTACTATAATACTGCCCCCTATGTACAAGAATATAACTACTATAATACTGCCTCCTATGTACAAGAATATAACTACTATAATACTATCCCCTGTGTACAAGAATATAACTACTATAATACTGCACCCTATGTACAAGAATATAACTACTATAATACTGCCCCCTATGTACAAGAATATAACTACTATAATACTGCCTCCTATCTACAAGAATATAACTAATATAATACTGCCTCCTATGTACAAGAATATAACTACCATAATACTGCTCCCTATGTACAAGAATATAACTACTATAATATTGCCCCCTATGTACAAGAATATAACTACTATAATACTGTCCCCCTATGTACAAGAATATAACTACTATAATACTGTCCCCTATGTACAAGAATATAACTACTATAATACTGCCTCCTATCTACAAGAATATAACTAATATAATACTGCCTCCTATGTACAAGAATATAACTACTATAATACTGCCCCCTATGTACAAGAATGTAACTACTGTAATACTGCCCCCTATGTACAAGAATGTAACTACTATAATACTGCCTCCTATCTACAAGAATATAACTAATATAATACTGCTGCTATGTACAAGAATATAACTACTATAATACTGCCCCCTATGTACAAGAATATAACTACTATAATACTGCTCCCTATGTACAAGAATATAACTACTATAATACTGCCCCCTATGTACAAGATTATTACTATCATTATACTGCCTCCTATGTACAAGAATATAACTACTATAATACTGTCTCCTATGTACAAGAATATAACTACTATAATACTGCCCTTTATGTACAAGAATATAACTACTATAATACTGCCTCCTATGTACAAGAATATAACTACTATAATACTGCCTCCTATGTACAAGAATATAACTACTATAATACTGTCCTCTATGTACAAGAATATAACTACTATAATACTGCCTCCTATGTACAAGAATACAACTACTATAATACTGCCCCCTGTGTACAAGAATATAACTACTATAATACTGCTCCCTATGTACACGAATATAACTACTATAATACTGCCCCCTATGTACAAGAATATAACTACTATAATACTGTCCCCTCTGTATAAGAATATAACTACTATAATACTGCCCCCTATGTATAAGAATATAACTACTATAATACTGCCTGCTATGTACAAGAATATAACTACTATAATACTGCCCTTATGTATAAGAATATAACTACTATAATACTGCCTCCTATATACAAGAATATAACTACTATAATACTGCCCGCTATGTACAAGAATATAACTACTATAATACTGCCCCCTATGTACAAGAATATAACTACTATAATACTGCCCCTATGTACAAGAATATAACTACTATAATACTGCCTCCTATGTACAAGAATATAACTACTATAATACTATCCCCTGTGTACAAGAATATAACTACTATAATACTGCTCCCTATGTACAAGAATATAACTACTATAATACTGCCCCCTATGTACAAGATTATTACTATCATTATACTGCCTCCTATGTACAAGAATATAACTACTATAATACTGCCTCCTATGTACAAGAATATAACTACTATAATACTGCCCTTTATGTACAAGAATATAACTACTATAATACTGCCTCCTATGTACAAGAATATAACTACTATAATACTGCCTCCTATGTACAAGAATATAACTACTATAATACTGTCCTCTATGTACAAGAATATAACTACTATAATACTGCCTCCTATGTACAAGAATACAACTACTATAATACTGCCCCCTGTGTACAAGAATATAACTACTATAATACTGCTCCCTATGTACACGAATATAACTACTATAATACTGCCCCCTATGTACAAGAATATAACTACTATAATACTGTCCCCTCTGTATAAGAATATAACTACTATAATACTGCCCCCTATGTATAAGAATATAACTACTATAATACTGCCTGCTATGTACAAGAATATAACTACTATAATACTGCCCTTATGTATAAGAATATAACTACTATAATACTGCCTCCTATATACAAGAATATAACTACTATAATACTGCCCGCTATGTACAAGAATATAACTACTATAATACTGCCCCCTATGTACAAGAATATAACTACTATAATACTGCCCCTATGTACAAGAATATAACTACTATAATACTGCCTCCTATGTACAAGAATATAACTACTATAATACTATCCCCTGTGTACAAGAATATAACTACTATAATACTGCCTCCTATGTACAAGAATATAACTACCATAATACTGCCTCCTATGTACAAGAATATAACTACTATAATACTGCCTCCTATCTACAAGAATATAACTAATATAATACTGCCTCTATGTACAAGAATATAACTACTATAATACTGCTCCCTATGTACAAGATTATTACTATCATTATACTGCCTCCTATGTACAAGAATATAACTACTATAATACTGCCTCCTATGTACAAGAATATAACTACTATAATACTGCCCTTTATGTACAAGAATATAACTACTATAATACTGCCTCCTATGTACAAGAATATAACTACTATAATACTGCCTCCTATGTACAAGAATATAACTACTATAATACTGCCCCCTATGTACAAGAATATAACTACTATAATACTGCCTCCTATGTACAAGAATATAACTACTATAATACTGCTCCCTATGTACAAGAATATAAGTACTATTATACCGCACCCCTATGTATAAGAATATAATTGCTATAATTATGCCTGATGCAACTGATAAAGCTCTTCCTCCCAGGCGATAAACCCTTTTACTTACAAAGTCCTCAGTTTCGGCATATGGTTGAAACTGGAAACTGGGATTGTGGTGATGTTGTTGTTGTTGAGGGTTCTGAAAGAAGGAAGAGAACATTTTAATCACACAGAGCTAAAAATTGCAGGGCCAAGCGAGGATACGAGTGAGGAGCGTGTACATGGGCTCATCAGCTTTACTGCCGACAGGATCTGAGAACTTGGAGGAAATACTCTGCGCTGCTCCCAGGACAAAAATGTGACAGAAGCCACAAGCACAACCAACAGTGACTTACCACCCGCCTCTATGAATGAGGCCATGGAGCGCCATTCTTTATTGAAACAACCAGGCTGTATATATTTGTGACAGATGTGTCCTCTGTAATAACGGCTTGTTTTCTGGCCAGATGTTACCTTGTAATGATTTGCAGCGTATGTCGTGTCTTTTATTCCCCCTTTACTATGATTGTGTCTTTTACATACAAAGCCGCAACCAAGAATTTTCATTAAAACGAGTCTAGGAATAGTTGCTAGTGTTGTTTTCCATGCCTCATCGAGCCTGCCCTTATTTCTGGCCACAACATCCAGGCTACAAGAGGTGGCCGGGGTGTTACCGGGATTTACGGGAACAGCCAAGCACCCTGCTATGGGCTATGGTTCCTTAATTCCCATCAATTAAGGCTGCAGAAACAGAACAAGGCGCTAAGCTGTTTCCATAAAACCCAACCACCTCTTGGAGCCCGGACGTGGATGCGGTGAAGTAGGACGGGCTCCTCATTCCATAGATAGGTGCGGGTCCCAGAGGCGGGACTCATATTATACAGTAACGGTGTACACTGAGTCTGAGATGAGAATAACCCTTAAAGGGGTTGTCAGAGTTGCAGGTTATCGGTAACGGCACATGTGCGACCGCTAGGCCATTGAATCTCCACATCACTGCAGGTGGGTGCAGCAAGCCCATCGTGAGGAGGAAAGGGAGACACAGGACGCCTGTTCTAGGGAGACCCACACCGATCAGACTTTTATCACCCATCCTATAATTAGGTGATAAAAGTCAGTTGGGGCACAACCCCTCTGATAGTCTGGGACCACCAAAAACAAAAACCCTACAAATTGAATGACTGCTATATACTTACAACACTTCTAGCCCCCGAAGAGCACGGAAAGCCCCATCCTCGATGCAACTGATCTGATTCTTGTCCAATTGGCTAAGAAGAAATGCCAGCATTAGATAAATGGATTGGTCATAAGCTGCACAGCAGTATACACAGGGGAGAGCTATCAAGGGTTGACGAAAATGGCATAAATTACAAGAAATTTATCAAAATAGAGCAGGTGGCATGATAAATTTTGGGCAACTCATTAAGCACACGAGAAACTCCTGTCTTTATTACCGTCTCCATAATTGGAGTACAGCTACACCAACGTCTTTAATTTGGTCTATACTAGGACTTTCCTTGGTCACACTGCTCTTTCCAGACACCTTTCATTCATTCTTCACGACACTGGAGTGAAATGATCAAAACGCCTTAAATGTCACCTTAGCGTCTGCTGTATCTGTAGGTGCACCTCAAAGTGCGTGCAACGCTTCGTCAGACCACTGTTGGCCGGTCATCAACAGGTCATAATAGACACACATTGTACAAGCGGTCTCCAACCTTCGCCTCCTCTGCCTGCATGCAGCAGCTGAAGGCTCAGAGACCGCTGGCACACACTGGCACAGGAAGGCCAAAGCTAAACTTTATGTACTTACAGGTTCTTAAGTTCGGTCGCTCCACGGAAGGTTTTCCTTGGGATCGCCTGGATCAGATTCTCACTGAGATCCCTGCAAAGACAGAAAGAAAAGGAAGTGTCCCGTTATCATTCTTGTATTGTATTCATTTCTCACATATGTGATCGTAAGGCAGTGACGTGGGAGGGATATAGTATTATCTGCTGTAGAGGATATCATATTATACGTATCAGCCCATACACAAGGGGAGCTCCCGCTGAGCAATACAGGGGTTGTCCCGCGAAGACACGTTATCCCCTCTCCATAGGATAGAGGATAATTATCTGATCAGTAGGGGTCTCCCCGGTGGGATCGCCAACAATCCCAAGAATGGGGGTCCAGAGTATCCAAGAATGAACAATAGAGTTGGGCGCTGACAGTCAATATCCTCAATCCTTCTTTCTCCCAACATCATCCATCAGGGAAGAGTTGAGACGCCCCCCATACACATACGAGAGTTGTCAGGTCCTGCTGAAATCAAGGGCTTGGGCGACTATATTCTAATCTGTATAGGGGCCTTAAAGGGACTGTCACATCTCAACTTAGGTTATTCCGTCAGCCCCACTGTAGTGAAATAGCTACACTATTTTCGTAACTCTCATTCACTTTTATGGGAATTACAGTAGGTAACCGCCTCGTCTGTTTCTGTAACACTTGGTGACATCGCTGAGAAAGCAGCAGTGGGTTCCTCTTCTCAGCCTTGAGACGCTGCGATGGGACAACCCCTTTAAAACCTACGAGGGCTGATCCTTTAAATCAAACACAGCTCAGACAGGATATTTGTCTCCTGAGGGCCCTTTCACATGGAATGCCCTGTTGGACGCAGATGCCCAGGTCGGCCCAGTACTAATCGTTCCTGTGCTCTTACATAGAATGGCGCATCGCTCAGTGAATGGAGGCGGAGCAGGTTGGGGATTGTTCCGCCCGGCTACCTACATTCACAATAAACAGGCAGTCATTCATAAGTGAACCACTGCCTGTTTCCACGGCCCGATCCGTCATTCAGTTTTTATTCATGGAGAAACGAACGAGAAGCGAACGAGTTATCGTTCAGTCGGGCCATGTGTTTACGATGAATGCTAATCGTTCAGACTTCCAGCGGATGTGGCCCTTGTTAAAGGACCCTAACCCATCCTCTTGTTCCCCTGGGAAATAAGTCGTATGAGCAGAGTTGTCCTTGCAGTGAAGTAAAACAGGTGCCTGACTCCATCAATCAAAGAGAACAGAGTTCCTCATTCAGGAGACCATTCATTTAATGAGGAATTGTGTAATGCTTCATTTCCCCTGCGGAGGTGCTGCAGGCAAATTAAGCACTTGCTGCAAGGATCTCTGCAGATTACAACTGATCGTTGGGCATTCCAGTAGTGAAACACCAGCTTACTCCTGAGAAATCTTTATAACCATAACTACATGAACTAATCTCTCAGCAAAAAGGCTTTCCTCGCCCAGTGTCATACAGTACGCCCCCCCCCCCATTTCATAATTATAGCCTAGTGTAACTAGATAATAGTCATTTTGCATAAAGCCAGATAATTGCTCATTTCCATGTATTTAGTCAGATGACCATTTCGCCCCTTTCTCTCCATGCGTTCTACCTGTTGACGATCAGGCTTTTTATAGGTACGGCCGCTGTGCCTTTGTTAATATTGAAATTGTTATAATTAGCGGCTCTGAAACAGAATAGACAGCGAGAAAAGTTTGTCCCTTTCTAATCTTAATCGTGCCAATAAAGGGTAGTGGTGCGTACAATAGCAATCTCATTACGGAGCTGGTTTATTAGACACGACCAAGGTTGTAATGAGGACATTATTCACAGCGACGTGAATGAGGGCTGCGGCCGGAATGGAACCATTATCACAATATGGAGCCGAGCGCCTAGAAAGGAGGGAGTGGTGACCCCGTAACATGTTGCGTGACTGGCAACCGCTAGACTGAAAACACGCAGTGTCATTAATAGAGCACAACCCCTATGATGATGCCCTCATACACCCCTGTGCTGACCTCCGTGCAGCGATATGGGGCTCACATACAGATGGCATATAATAACTGCTCAATGATGTCATCAGTATTGTTCTTATAGCATAACTGTATGCACTATCAATGAGAACACCACACTAGGTAGGCAGCATGGCCACTTTATTAGAGACCCCCATCTAGTAGCGCTGGACCTCCTTCCATTTTCAGTTCGTTGCGTCATAGATTCTACATGGTGATGAAATCATCCTGCAGGAATATCGGCTCCTGCGGACAGGAAAGCTTCTAGTAGATTAGATGGAGGCGCTGACATGTTCTGGCCAGCTGACAGGAAGGGTCAGCGATTCATGCTGCTTGAGCCAAATTCTGGCCTCCCATCAACACAGGGCAATAGAAATCTGGATCCATCTGACCAGGAGATGTTTTTCCGCTGCTCAGATACAATTTTTGTGCTCTTTTGATCGCTGGAGTCTTGCCTTTCCAGTTCTTTTAGACACAAAGGTGCTGGAACTGGTTGTCTACGGTTATAGTCCATCTGTGCTAAGGAACAACTAGTTGGATGCTCTGGACTATACAGGACCTGCTCATTGCAATGATTCCTGACAAGCTCCTCCAACCCCTTTCTGTTGTTTGTGTGCACAGAATCCCCTTTTACTGGATGTTTTTCCATAATCACACATTCTTCGTATATTGTCTACACCGTTACATGAGAAGACCCCACAGGGTTGGCAGTGATATCCCGCCCCGGCTAGTGTTGCACTGATGACCCGTCCTGGCTAGTGTCGCACTGATGACGCGACCTCGGCAAGTCTAGCACCGATGACCCGACCCGGGCTAGTCTAGCACCGATGACCCGACCCTGACTAGTCTAGCACCGATGACCCGACCCCGGCTAGTCTAGCACCGATGACCCGACCCCGGTTAGTCTAGCACCGATGACCCGACCCCGGCTAGTCTAGCACCAATGACCCGACCCCGGCTAGTCTAGCACCGATGACCAGACCCCGCCTAGTCTAGCACCGATGACCAGGCCCCGCCTAGTCTAGCACCGATGACCAGGCCCCGCCTAGTCTAACACCGATGACCCGACCCCGGCTAGTCTAGCACCGATGACCCGACCCGGGCTAGTCTAGCACCGATGACCCGACCTCGGCTAGTCTAGCACCGATGACCCGACCTCGGCTAGTCTAGCACCGATGACCCGACCTCGGCTAGTCTAGCACCGATGACCCGACCTCGGCTAGTCTAGCACCGATGACCCGACCTCGGCTAGTCTAGCACCGATGACCCGACCTCGGCTAGTCTAGCACCGATGACCCGACCTCGGCTAGTCTAGCACCGATGACCCGACCACGGCTAGTCTAGCACCGATGACCCGACCTCGGCTAGTCTAGCACCGATGACCCGACCTCGGCTAGTCTAGCACCGATGACCCGACCTCGGCTAGTCTAGCACCGATGACCCGACCTGGGCTAGTCTAGCACCGATGACCCGACCTGGGCTAGTCTAGCACCGATGACCCAACTTCGGCTAGTCTAGCACCGATGACCCGACCTCGGCTAGTCTCGCTGGAGTATCTCAGATCGCTGGATTTTCCCATCTAATGTGGATTCACACTGAAACTGATCCACGGAAAACTTGTCACGTGATTTTATGCTGCGCTCCGCGGTCACGGGGAGAATCTCAATACATAGAAGCGCCAGTCATGAGAGGGCCAGGACTCTAATAAAGTGACCATTCGGTGCATGTCAGTGAAGCTTACCATCTAATGTCACACATCTCAAGGATAGCAATAACCACATATGATGACTATAGAGAAATGGATTAGTTACATGTCCTATCAGGACTGGATCCCTTGTGGGCCTGCTTTCTAATATCAGGATCAGTTGTCTAGTTCTTGCAGCGGGTGCTGAGCAGCCGTCTCTAGACACAGAAACCATAGAAATACTGAGAATGGGCCCAGTCCTGTGCTAAGAGCTCTGCCTAAACCACTTTACTATATAAATATAATATCATCTGTATAGGGGGTTCTCTATGAAGGCCCGATGTCTACAGATGGTTCTGATTTGCAGAAGAGCCGCAAATGAAGCCACCTATAGGAATTCATGGGTGTCTGTAAATGAAATAAAGCGCCACCTATAGGAATTCATGGGTGTCTGTAAATGAAATAAAGCGCCACCTATAGGAATTCATGGGTGTCTGTAAATGGAATAAAGCATGTGGATTTGATTTGCAGACCCATTGGTCCGGAAATAATACTGCAGCGTGCTCCATTTCAGTGCGGAATCCGCACAGAAGGCTTTCGTTGCAGTCAATGGAAGTCAATGGAAGCCATCCGATCGTCAGCCTGTCCACAATTGACATTGCAGGCGGGGTGCGGATACCGCGGGAAAGCAGAAGTTTAAGAAAGAGGATTCCACTGCGCATGTGTGCCGGCCGGTGCTTCCGCACACATACGCTGTGAAGAAAAAGAAGACCCGGACAGGTATCACAGTGTCCTTGGCCGCGGGCAGGGTTGGATTCCTGGTTTTCCTAGGGGGGGGTTACTCTTTTTCTGCCATTATAAAACGGTGCTATCTGCTGGCTAAAGCCAGTACTGCATGAGGTGACACGCTGGACAGACTCCAACCGCAGAGAGGCTGGCAATATGCTGGATGTCTTCCAACATCAGAGCTGTACAGCCTTAAATCATAATGTCTTTAAACGTCAGACAGTGGATTGGAAAGGATTAATTGATAAAGATTACAATTCTTGTTGCTTGCAGGCACCACTAGGGGGAGCTCACTGCTTACAGATGTTACGCTACTAACGCAGCACGGATCTCTAACAGCGTACTACATGTATACTGTAGAAGCACCTGCCGTTTAACAATGGATGACCAGAAGATAATTCAGCAATAGTTCAGCCCTGAGAAACCCCCTTTTAAGGTCCCTTTACACCTGCAGATAATCTGCCCACGCTAATGACCATTTACGACAATGACTATAACGGTCAGCGCTCGGTTTACTGGGGACGATTATCTGCTCTATGGGGTCAACTGATCGTCAGCAGAGCGGTTCGCCCCCATACAGATATACACAGTGAGATGTGTAGCCACCATTGAGCATCTTTATGCTCACTTAAGGAATGTTCGGGGCCAATCGGTCATGGTAATAGAACCTTACGAAATCGTTCCTTCAACAATATGTACAAAAGACCCCGGTGTTACGTTGTTCTGCTGGGACCTGTAGTACTAGGGTTTCTAGCAGCACAGCCCACAGGTGGTGAATGATTGTGCTAGCCGGGTGTGGTGAACTCCTGCTAGCTAATCCCCCGGGTCTATGCTCACATATAAACCCAGCTCCAGTTCAGTGTTTGTCTGGTGTCCAGGGTGAGCAGTCATGTTACTTCTGTGTTGAAGCTTGCTGTGTGACTGGTGTCTAGTGTTTGGCATATGGCCAGACATTAGGTGTGGATAGCCCTGTAGAGAGTATATGGTGTGAACAGTGTCAATGTGGTTGGGAGTCTGGCATGCTAACCCTAGTGTGTTGCAGTGTGAACTGTGTCTGGTGTCGCTGGACTCCTGGTTAGTGTAGGGACTAGTGGTATAGCCAGGAGCCATGAAGTGGCCCGCTAGCTTCCACGTTTTGATCAAAATGTCAACTAATACCTGGTATTTAAATATAGATCACTATCTGCTATTAATGGTTGCATTTTGGCTGCTGTATGCTGTGTTTTCTGGCTCTGTGTTCTGTCCCTGTTCTAGTGCGTCGTTCCTAGGAGCAGTTAGGGCCCACATCCGAAGACCGCTGGGCCGCCCTTTATTGGGGCGATGTCCCGGCTTAGGGTCAGTTGTCCGAAATCCATGTGTGTACCTGTGCATATCACCCTCTTGGTCACGATCGTGTGGGCTTGTGCTTAGTTTGCCCACACGATCGTAACACCCGGTTCATGTTTTGTGAGCCTTGTTGACATGGCTTTAAGGAAAAATGTATTAAATGAGCTGCTGCAACCACCAGTCTAGGGTTACCAGGGCATCTCATATAGACGTGTTAAAGCAACCCTCTATGCCCCGACAAACCAAGATGGCCGCACTGATTCTATGACTACACTGTGCGTTGGTAGTACATCAGTAATCTAAGACTACATGCGGCTCTGACTGGCCAGCAATCTTCAGGATAGGTCATCAACAGATGATCGGCAAGGTTCTGCCACTCGGGACCCATGACAAGCATCTGATCTCAGTTCTCACAGTTACTGCAGCAGGGCCGGACGTCCAAACAGGGGTCGGAAACAGAAGTGCAATAAAAGGGATAGCTCCCATTACTGTGAATGGGAGCGATGCCTTACATTGCACATCCGCCTCTAACCCCAATGCGGACAAATCTGTCAACATCCGGACCCCTGCCAATCAACTACTGAGGACAGGTCATCAATCCTGCAAGGGGTTAAATGCTCAGAATGCCCCTTTAACTTGTTAAATCCCTGAAAGCACTGGGAAGCTCCACATAAAGTGCGCTTGATGAATGAGGGTTTGCAGTATACCCATCGCACACGGTGCCCGCAGGAGGTGGCGGTCTTACTCTCCGCAGCTTATATAACGTTTTCGTGATGGGGACTAATTGAGACGACCCTCGTCTGCGCGGCACGTGAACAGATCGGGTGACGGAGCGAAGCAGAAGCGACTTGTGAATACTTTATGGATGTGAGAAGCATTAGCGGAGAACGGCTTCGGCTTTGAAGTTCCTTCTCGGTGGAGTCACTTGGGTCTTGATATTAACACAAACAAAATCACTCTTAGTTGCGCGTCAGCGCCTCAAATGCCCGCTTGTGGCGGTGTGAAATGCGAGGAGCTTGTTAAGTAAGTCGTTGTAAAGCGCCTGTTAGCAGAAGAGCGCGGCTTCTAATGGGAATGATATGGAATCTAGTGCTGATAATGTCGCCCGGGATGGGATCACGGCCAGAAGGCGGCTTACAGCAACGCTCCAGTACTTTGTGATTTAATTACTAACAATTTCCAAGATCAACGCTTGCTGTCAGTGAATGGAAGATTGCTGTTTAGCCACAGGCTGAGACCTGCATAGACCTAATACTTCACACAGTTGGGAGACAATGCTCTGTGAGCTCATCTAGGCTAGATACAATGGTAGTAGGCTCAGCACTGTAAGACATGGGCCATATTTACACCAGCGATTTCCTTCTGCGGGTTTTGTCCAATTACAATATGGATGGAACTTGTGGAAGAAAACAGCCCATTGATCTCCATGTGTTTATGACGATTTTTCTCTTGGTCCTATTTTTGCGCAATATGACAATTATTTTCTATTGGAGCAAAGAAAAAAACATTGCGATGCAGTCACAGGTGATGCGATTTCAGTTGCGCACAATGCGATTTTTTTATTTTTACTTTTGAAACATGTGATTTCATGCCCTTTCTTGCAAAATTCTTCACAATTGTGGATAAAACTGCGTGTTTATGACCATCACACCGGTATAACATTCGTCCATGTAAATGAGGCGGTACCTGCTCTGTACAGACTTTAGTAAGTAAAAATGTTTCCGCTCACTGACAACAAGCTGAGGTTTTGATATAATGAGATATTGAAACACAAAGTATATTAGAACTAAGTAAAAACTTTTCATTACACAATAATTTAACTTTATTTTAAGAAAAACCATTCACAGGGGACGGAATTGGCTGCACGACGCACAGCTACCAGCATCCCTCTGCAGAAGAACTGCATCTAGAGCAGCGTCCCCCCCACTATACAATAATCACATCCAGAGCAGCGTCCCCCCACGGTACAATAATCACATCTAGAGCCGCGTCCCCCCACAGTACAATAATCCCATCTAGAGACGCGTCCCCCCACGGTACAATAATCACATCTAGAGCTGCATCCCCCCACGGTACAATAATCACATCTAGAGCAGCGTCCCCCCACGGTACAATAATCACATCTAGAGCCGTGTCCCCCCACAGTACAATAATCACATCTAGAGCCACGTCCCCCCACAGTACAATAATCACATCTAGAGCCGTGTCCCCCCACAGTACAATAATCACATCTAGAGCCACGTCCCCCCACAGTACAATAATCACATCTAGAGCCATGTCCCCCCACAGTACAATAATCACATCTAGAGCCACGTCCCCCCACAGTACAATAATCACATCTAGGGCAGCGTCCCCCCACGGTACAATAATCACATCTAGAGCTGTGTCCCCCCACAGTACAATAATCACATCCAGAGCAGCGTCCCCCCACGGTACAATAATCACATCTAGAGCCGCGTCCCCCCACAATACAATAATCCCAACTAGAGCCGCGTCCCCCCACGGTACAATAATCACATCTAGAGCCACCTCCCCCCACGGTACAATAATCACATCTAGAGCCGCGTCCCCCCACAGTACAATAATCCCATCTAGAGCCGCGTCCCCCCACGGTACAATAATTACATCTAGAGCTGTGTCCCCCCACAGTACAATAATCACATCTAGAGCCGTGTCCCCCCACAGTACAATAATCACATCTAGAGCCGTGTCCCCCCACAGTACAATAATCACATCTAGAGCCACGTCCCCCCACAGTACAATAATCACATCTACAGCAGCGTCCCCCCACGGTACAATAATCACATCTAGAGCCACGTCCCCCCACAGTACAATAATCACATCTACAGCAGCGTCCCCCCACGGTACAATAATCACATCTACAGCAGCATCCACCCACGGTACAATAATCACATCTAGAGCCACGTCCCCCCACAGTACAATAATCACATCTACAGCAGCGTCCACCCACGGTACAATAATCACATCTAGAGCCGCGTCCCCACGGTATAATATACATAGGCTATGATGTGTATGCCCATCTCAGGGTGTAGATTACACTAGCATGAACACGCCGCAGCAACTGTACATACCAGAGCACTGCTGATTAGCTGATGTAGGGATGAGAGGAGGGACTAGGACTGAACAACCAGGTTATGGTGTAAGGATCTTGGCTGCTCACCAGGCTGTGGTATATATACCAGGACCACAGGACCGATCACCTGGGCTGTGGTGTTGGGACTGGACCTTACCATCTGGGCTGTGGATCAGGCCAATCATTCTAGCTGTGGTGTAGGAATCGGGGCTGCTCATATCGGGGGCCGGTAACCTGGGCTATGTTGTAGCGTAGGGACCAGGACCATCACCTAGGTTACGGGGTAAAATTGGGTCAATTCAGGTGAGTGATGTAGAGACCAGGGCCATTCATGCAGGCTGTGGCGTAGGGTTTGGGATCGCTCACCCAGATTGTGGCGTAAGGATCAGGAACGCTCAACCTGGCTGTACATAGGGATGAGGGCTGCTCATCTGGGCTTTGGCATAGGAACTGACGCCAATCACCTGGGCTGCGATGTAGGATCAGGTCGGTTCCCCTCGGCTGTGGTGTAGGATCAGATTAATCTCCTGAGCTGTGGTGTAGGATCAGATCAATCTCCTGGGCTGTGGTATAGGATCAGGTCAATCTCCTGGGCTGTGGTGTAGGATCAGGTCAATCTCCTAGGCTGTGGTGTAGGATCAGGTCAATCTCCTGGGCTGTGGTGTAGGATCAGATCAATCTCCTGGGCTGTGGTGTAGGATCAGGTCAATCTCCTGGGCTGTGGTGTAGGATCAGATCAATCTCCTGGGCTGTGGTGTAGGATCAGGTCAATCTCCTGGGCTGTGGTGTAGGTTCAGGTTGATACCCTCGGCTGTGGTGTAGGATCAGGTCAATCTCCTGGGCTGTGGTGTAGGATCAGGTCGATCTCCTGGGCTGTGGTGTAGGATCAGGTCAATCTCCTGGGCTGTGGTGTAGGATCAGGTCAATCTCCTGGGCTGTGGTATAGGATCAGGTCAATCTCCTGGGCTGTGGTGTAGGATCAGGCCAATCTCCTGGGCTGTGGTGTAGGATCAAGTCAATCTCCTGGGCTGTGGTATAGGATCAGGTCGATACCCTCGGCTGTGGTGTAGGATCAGATCAATCTCCTGGGCTGTGGTATGGGTATTGGGGCCCCCTTCTTGACTGTGTGATGGACCGCAGTGTCTGTGTTTATTCTGCAGCTGGAGAACCCACATGGGATGTTACTCTCCAAGGTTGGTGCAGTCCAGTGGGGAAGCTGATGCCCATCGCAAGCATCTTTTACCAGTCTAAGTAAACCTTGTGCCAGCGTATGTGCAATAAAGAAATGCAAAAGCCTCTTTAATACATTTGTCACAACTGGTAGTATTCTGTGCGCCAGACAGAAACTTACACCCGTTACGAGCTGGCATAGATTTCAGCTATAATTTACACCAGTTTCTGGCATAAATTATAGTAAATCTGATGGGCTGTATGTGGCCACACCCCTAACAGTAGGCCCTACCCACTTTCTCAAAATGCGGCGGGACCTGTAATAAGCAACTCATATGTTTCAATTTTTGCCATCTGCACAAAAATGGTGACTTTTAGGAGCCAGAATTCTGCCGTAAGGTGTTTAATACATGTCTTTTCTAGAAAAATGACGGCGTTACTGACTACTGAGGGCCGCGGTTCCACTTAAAACAATACATTCCTGGCATCCGGACACAATGGATTTTCCAAACTAAAACGAAAATTCTCTTTTTCCATTGCATAGTGATGTTTAAAAATGCGATTTGTGATCCAAATGAATCACAGACTCCTAGAAAGGGCCAGATGGCGGAGCACATGCGCTGAAGAGATGCAGGCACACTCTGACTGACAACTGATTATATATATATATACACATTCTTCGCAATGCAACAGAAATGCTGTACCAATAGATACACGTATATATGATGCTACTGTGTTTTTGTTATTTTGGGCAATACATTACAAGAAATGATTGCAAAGAGGGGGTAAAACTGTTACCCCCACCTTCCCCCTAGCAAATATGTCTTTGCAGGTCTTTAAAACTCTTGAGACATATTAAGAACGTTGAAGGCGGAGAAACCAGCAAGGTGTAAATACGCAGAGCAGTCAGGATGGCAGAAAAAGTTGGCAGTACTCAATAGGAAGACCCAAATATTAAGGAGGACCTGTGAAGTCCTCATGTCAGTTGGGCTGACTGCATAGCTTTTCAGCCACGAGCCCGCTGATTTAAATGCCTTCCTTTTGTTTATACTTACCCCATAGGGTCTTTTCCCGGTTTTGGCTTCCGGCGCTGTGAACGTGTCAAGTGGGCAGTCTCAACTGCACAATTACAGCGCCGGGAGCCGAATCTATAAAGAGTCCATACAGGATCATGGGGGTGAGCATGAGCAAAAGAAAGACATTGTTGGAGCCAGTGGGGTCGTGACTACAAAGCTATATAGCCAGCCTCGTTGACACGACAGGTTCTGTCTGAAGGGGTTGTACCAGAATTACAAATGATCCCCTAACCATGGGACTGCTGGAGATAGCTGCGCGGCTAGCATTCGGGTATTCCTAACAGAACCGAACAGCTCAGAAAGGATCCATTTGACTTTTATGGTGTCAATCCGGCATCCGTTATGCCCTCTGGCATCTTCCTGGATGAAATAATGCAGCATGCTAAGTAGTATTATATCCTGGATATTTGTGACAACGCAAATGTGAATGAGCCCGAAAGGTAGTTCAGACCCAGAGATAATGCACCACCACATATATGCACACACCAGGCTCCCATATGTGCACATTATTCTTAATCTAAAACCAAATCAATGCCTTAAAGTTCTACCCAAAATATTACTGAGTTGCTATTCTTTGTTCACTTGCAGTTCCAAATACGTCCACTATGTGGCAACAGCAGTCCTTCTAGAGGCGCCTTAACAAAGCCATCATGGATTCGGTGATTAGAAGTGAGCTGTATCCACTAGGAGGGTTCCTGGATTTACCTTAGCAGGACTTCTGAAAGCATTCCTTTCATATGAGCCTCGGCCAAAAAGAATAAGCAGCCAGCAGAATGGCATTGTGCGCCGGCGGCCCGGAGTCCCCTCTGTGTGGCATAGACTCAGTAGCAACGCTTGGAGACTCTGAGTAAAAAGGAGCTGCAGCAGGACAGAAATCTCCAGCGTGGTTTAGGATTTCCAGTAAGTGGCCACAAACAAGACACTTCTTGGTAACAATGCCGCTCATGCGCTCAGCCCTGAGCTCTGCGTGCTGTGAGAGGGGACAATCAGACCTCAGACCGAGCATCTTACATCAGCCGAAAGAGGAATCCAAGGATCTGCCGTGTGCAGCGCAAGGTCAAGGCTTAGCTGGGATGCTCTGGGCATATGATATATATGAGCCCTGCGCCAAAGACCTCACATGGCACCAAATCTAACGACGAAGGGGTATTATTAATAAAACATACCTCGCAGTCAGTGGCTCCTAAGCTGAGAAATGTACAAAAAATGTTTAGTCGCTGAATTTAAATACACATAACTAATGTTAAAATAAATAAGACTGTACTATATACTACATATACTGTACATCTAGAGAGACCCCCACAGTACAATAATCACATCCAGAGCCATGTACCCCCACAGTACAATAATCACATCCAGAGCCATGTACCCCCACAGTACAATAATGGCATCCAGAGCCATGTACCCCCACAGTACAATAATGGCATCCAGAGCCATGTACCCCCACAGTACAATAATGGCATCCAGAGCCATGTACCCCCACAGTACAATAATGGCATCCAGAGCCATGTACCCCCACAGTACAATAATGGCATCCAGAGCCATGTACCCCCACAGTACAATAATCGCATCCAGAGTCATGTACCCCCACAGTACATTAATCGCATCCAGAGCCATGTAGCCTCACAGTACAATAATCGCATCCAGAGTCATGTACCCCCACAGTACATTAATCGCATCCAGAGCCATGTAGCCTCACAGTACAATAATCGCATCCAGAGCCGTGCACCCCCACAGTACAATAATCGCATCCAGAGCCGTGCACCCCCACAGTACAATAATCGCATCCAGTCATGTACCCTCACAGTACAATAATGACATTCAGAGCCATGTCTCCCCACGGTATTATACTTGTATCCAGAGTCCTGTACCCCCAAAGTACAATAATGACATGAAGAGCCACGTACCCCCACAGAACAATAATTGCATCCACAGCAATGTCCCCCCACAGTACAATAATCACATCCAAAGTCATGTACCCCCACAGTACAATAATCGCATCCAGAGTGCGCGTCCCCCCACAGTGAGATTATCACATTCACAAGGACTCCTCCACAGTACAATAATTGCTTCCAGGGCCATGTACTCCCACAGTACAATTGTCACATCCCGCGACAATACAAAAATGGCATCCAGAGCCGTGTCCTAACACAGTACAAAGTTGACATACACACTATTTCTCCCCACAGTGCCATAATCACATCCAGAGCCGTGTCCCCCCACAGTACAGTGATTGCATCAAGGGCCACATCCCCCTACAGTGCAATAATCACATCAAGAGCCACATCTCCCACAGTATAATAATCACATCAAGAGCAGTGTCCCCCACAGTACAATAATTGCATCCAGAGCTGCATACCCCCGAAGTACAATTATTGCATCTAGAGCCGCGTCCCCCCACAGTGCAATTAACACATCCACAGCAACTCCCCTACAGTGCAATACTCACATCCAGAGCCACGTGCTCCCACAGTACAATGATCACATTCAGAGACGCAGATACAATAATTGTATCCTGAGCCATATTCCCTCCACAACACAATTGTCACATCCACAGACTCCCACGACAATACAAAAATGGCATCCAGAGCCACGTACCCCAACAGTACAATAATCACACCCAGAGCCATGTATCCCCACAGTACAATAATAGCATCCAGAGCCATGTATACACACAGTACAATAATCATATCCAGAGCCATGAATCCCCACAGTACAATAATCACACCCAGAGCCATGTATCCCCACAGTACAATAATCACACCCAGAGCCATGTATCCCCACAGTACAATAATCACACCCAGAGCCATGTATCCCCACAGTACAATAATAGCATCCAGAGCCATGTATCCCCAAAGTACAACAATCACATCCAGGGCCATGTACCGCAACAGTACAATAATAGCATTCAGAGCCATGTATCCCCACAGTACAATAATCGCATCCAGTCATGTACCCTAACAGTACAATAATAGCATCCAGAGCCATGTATCCCCACAGGACAATAATAGCATCCAGAGCCATGTATCCCCTACAGTACAATAATCACATCCAGAGCCACGTACCCCAACAGTACAATAATCACATCCAGAGCCACATACCCCAACAGTACAATAATCACATCCAGAGCTGTGTCTCCCCACAGTACAGTAATTGCATCAAGGGCCACATCCCCTCACAGTACCACAGGCGCATCCAGAGCCCTGTCTCCCCACCATAAAATAATCGCACAATGAGCCATGTCCCCCCACGGAACAAAAATTACATCCAGAGCTGCGTCTCTCCATAGTACAATGATCACATCCAGAGCAGCATCCCAACACAATATACTAATTGCTTTAAAACGAACAAAAGCAAAAATAATCTATCCTAGCCAGGCAGCCTGACGGGGACTCCTCGGAGCAGATGCATGTCACCACTGATGGAAATGTTTTTCTAACTCACAGGAGCTTGTCTTAGCAGATGGGTCTTGTATGTGGAACGTCTGCTACATGCAAAAGATTTTTTTGTTCTATTATTAAGAGTCCTGTGACACAGCAGCAGTGCTATTTACAAATGGCAACAAGACTTAAAACCTTGTTGCCATTTGCTAACTGTTTGTTGCATTGGCAACCATTTTTGCTGCCATTGCGAACCCTAATAGTATAGACTTATTTACATTCAGGTTATTATTAACCAACTATTAATATCATACCACATTATACTAGAGAAGTCACAATGAGAAGGCCATATGCAACTTAGAGGCTGACTGTGCAACTGATATGGGGCAGGACCAAGCTCTGATTGGTCTATGCATTTTACAATGCAGGATTTCCCTCCCCTGAGGAACTGCTTTTTCGCAAACATGAGATAGGCATGAAGAGGGAAACGAACAACGGGCCCTTGTGTTTTTGGTGGAAAAACTGAGCATGAAAATGTATAGCTCTATGCCCAGCACTGCCAAGTGAGGAACAGGGATCATTTATTACTGGAGGTACACTGTGCAATCGTTATGCCAACATCTCTTCCTTCTGCAGCATATGAGACCCGTCGCTGGGCATACAAAAACACTGCTTTGGACCTTGCATTGTTTTCTGCCACTCCACTTTCCTACAATGAGCCACAAACATGTTCACCATATATATATAATTCAGAAATCGGCAAGCATACAGTATATAGCCCTAAGTAACCGGAAAGACAAGTTTACCCCTTAGAACAAGCTAACACAATGCCATTACTATGCAGTACAACGTGGGGCCATCCTGCCCGTGCCCTATGAACTTCTGGCGCAGGGCTCCTCCGCTTTCATTTTACCGCACACTCTGCAAATATCTCCCGAGGAGAGGAAATGATGGCATTAAGAAAGAAAAAAGGTCACTGTTGCAGTCTTCCTTCTCTTGTTAATCCCAAATTCACACTTTAACCTGATTGAGACTGGCCTTGTTTGGTCCTTCCTCTCTGTTCTCTGTTTGAGGGGATTAGATTTGGACTCAGCAGGGGGGTAATTGGCAGCCCAGCATCCCGCTCGCTCTGTGGTTCCATTGCACTTGCTTGGCGCTCCGCCACTGGACACAAACTGTATGTAGTGGGCTTATGAATGAGAAGACCAAGCCTTAAGTTTTCAAGAGCTCTTGTGTCTTCGCGGGTCAAGGCTATGCACATCTATACATACCAGGAGTACGGATGGCAAATTGCTCTGAACTGTGTTCTAACCAGACACTTAGGATCAAGAGCGGATGGGAAATGGTCTTCAAGGCTTTTATACCCCCCTTCAAATCTCCATAATGCATGGGAACTAAGGACAATGAGAAGCTCCTACATGCGGCAAATCCTTATACCCTCAGTCTCCTAGTGTTTATCAACTTATGCCAGTATATACTGCTATCACTAGAATCCAATGACCATTTCTGTAGGTTTCATAAGCTTGCAACTGAAAAAACCCCATGTGTGAGATGGCAGATTATTACCAGATGAAAGACAAGAACTTCATGTATCTACTTCACAAAGTCTCATCCAGCACTGAAGTAGGGGTAACTATTCTTACGCTCGGATGGCATTTCTCAGAAGGCTTCCAGAGATGAACTATTGACAGCCATGCAGGTTCAGAAGTTCTCTATCAAGAAACAGTCTGATTTGGTTTTCACTGAAGACGAAGCATAAAGAAAAGCCGAGTTCATTCTCCAGGAAGATGACGCATCTCCCAGTACACGGCTGCATCTGTATTGCTTTACTTTGAAGATTCCCTTTAGAAATGGAAGAAAAACCTTTCAGAAAATCTATTTTTTTCCCTCTTGATATGCAAGTCAGCTGGAGACGCAGGAATTCAGTAGGTGAGAACTGAGATGGTCAATACTGAGGTCAAGCTGAAAAGAGACGGTAGGTGAGGACTGAGACGGTCAATACTGAGGTCAAGCTGAAAAGAGACAGTAGGTGAGGACTGAGACGGTCAATACTGAGGTCAAGCTGAAAAGAGACAGTAGGTGAGGACTGAGATGGTCAATACTGAGGTCAAGCTGAAAAGAGACAGTAGGTGAGGACTGAGATGGTCAATACTGAGGTCAAGCTGAAAAGAGACAGTAGGTGAGGACTGAGACGGTCAATACTGAGGTCAAGCTGAAAAGAGACGGTAGGTGAGGACTGAGACGGTCAATACTGAGGTCAAGCTGAAAAGAGACAGTAGGTGAGGACTGAGATGGTCAATACTGAGGTCAAGCTGAAAAGAGACGGTAGGTGAGGACTGAGATGGTCAATACTGAGGTCAAGCTGAAAAGAGACAGTAGGTGAGAAAATATCCTTGAGGAATCATAGGGAGTGAGGACAGATGGAGCGACTGGAAGGTCATGTGTAAGATATATGGTGAAGCCTCTCCAATAAAGACCCCCTATGATATAGACTGCACCTCTCTGTGGCAAAGACCCGATGTCTTATATCCGATGCATATTGGTACATTTCTTGGCGTCTGCCATCCTTGCAAGACAACCACACAAAGTTGTAGTGAAAGTGGTCTAACAGCTTTTATTGTATGTATAATATATATACTGAATGATCATTAGGAACAGCTGGCACGTGCCATCTTGTGATCAGTAACCTGGTAGCATGTGATGGGCACGTCACGATCTGCTTTCAGATAATGTGATGACTTCTCCTCTTCACAGCAGAAGAAAGCATTTGTCAGTCATGGGTAAATGTGGTGACTGGCGTGACCTTCATCGCGGGAGGATTGTTGGCGCCTGGTGGTGTGGTGCCAAGATTTTGTAAACAGACGCATTTGTTGGCTGTTCCCGAACCACAGAGTGCACCATGGAGAGACCTCCGACAGAAGATCGCACAGTGGCAGGCCAGATGTAGATTGGAGAGGTGAGTGTCTGGTGGCACGTCTAATATCTCACCAATGAAATGCCGCAGTGTGCCAACTGACCCAGAGGTACGACAGCGGGGAAGTTAGACAAATTTCTACAATGGCCATGCAGCGTTCCTTGCATTGACTGAGGTTCAATAGCTGAAGACCAACAATGGTCCCCTGATGACCCCGTATTATCACCAATGCCTCGCAGCGACTCAGCAAAGAGGTCAATGGACCTTGGACACATGGCAGAAGGTCGTCTGGAGTGAAAAGTCCTGTATCCTGCTGAACAGTAACAGAAAGGCGAGAATACAATGTGCAAAAGAGCGCAAAACTCGTGTCACTGAAGAGTGGAAAAACATCGCCTGTCAGAAGAATCCAGATCCCTGTTGCCCCGTGCTGATGGGAGGTCAGAATTTGGCGCAAGCAACACGAATCAATAACCCCTTCCTGTCAGTTGGTCAGAACATGTCAGTTCTGAAAGCCAAAGGAGGGCAACTGGCACCTAGATGTGGTCTTTGATTAAGGGGCTGTTCAGTGTGTATTATGTAAAACATCACAGTTACAATGTTCTCAATTACTAGTTTGCCAGATAAACCAGGAAAGAAACGTAAGCGGTTATTCTCAATTTCCCTCTCAACAAACTATTGGGACCTGAAACTCCAGATCTAGGTTGCTGTATGCAGGGTCATTGCTCTGGACCCTGGTGGTATAGCGGATACTATTAGTAATAGTGTACCTTATATCGGCCCCAGTAATAATAGTATCACTACTGGGGCCACTGTGGGGGTCACTATTACTACTGGTGCCGCTGTGGGGGTCACTGTTACTGCTGGGGCTACTGTGGGGGATATTATTACTACTGGGGCTACTGTGGGGGTCACTATTACTACTGCGGCCGCTGTGGGGGTCACTGTTACTACTGGTGCGGCTGTGGGGGTCACTGTTACTGCTGGGGCTACTGTGGGGGATATTATTACTACTGGGGCTACTGTGGGGGTCACTATTACTACTGGTGCCGCTGTGGGGGTCACTGTTACTGCTGGGGCTACTGTGGGGGATATTATTACTACTGGGGCTACTGTGGGGGGTCACTATTACTACTGGGGCCGCTGTGGGGGTCACTATTACTGCTGAGGCCACTGTGGGGGACACTATTACTACTGAGGCCACCGTGGGAGTCACTATTACTTCTGAGGCCACTATGGGGGGGTCACTATTACTACCGGGGTATGTTTACACGTAGCAAAAATGCTGCATCAAAAAAGGAGTCAAAATCTGCACCCTATTTCAAAACAGCCCTGTCCCTTTTATAACCATGGAGGTGAAATCATACGTCGTGATAAGCCCCGCCCCCTGATGTGTTGGCACTTTATGATATATAAGTGGGTTTTGGGTTGCAGTTTGGGCACTTGGTCTTTAAAAGGTTCGCCATCACTGCTATAGGGGATGCAGAGGCTGCAGTTGCATCCAGGCCAGGAGCTTTAGGGGACACATAAGATCTTTCTTCTCTATATAGAAAGCCCAGTACTATAAATAAAGAATTATATTTGGGGGCCCTGTTACAGATTTTGCATTGGGGCCCAGAATCTTCAGGTTATTCCTCTGCTCTGGAGGGTAGCAACCTCATGCCTATATAATATACTGTAAATGGCATGAAGCTGACTGCAGGTCCCCCGTAAAAATATATTTGCCATATAGCAGTTCTGCGGGTTCAGAGCAAAAACCCTAAAACATTTTTTGACTTTTGTAACTACCACTGTAGACTTTGCCTTCATTGGTACCTAGAGCTTGTAAACAACACCTCTGAGCCTAGTTCCTTAGGCTAATGTGTGCATGAGCTAGCAAGGGAATGTTTTAGATTTAGGGTGAAAGTATAGCATTACATCAAATACCAAAGAATGTCCAATATGGAGGCACTGCAGATTTCCAGTATCGCAAAATCCTGGTGTCTCTGGGAAGCCTGACGGTTGATTTCTGGAACCTATCACTTATGGGGCCGGCAGTTTACTTTGGGTTGGTTGAAGAAGACAAAGCAAGATTCTCCGAATTGAGGATAAGTGCTTCGCCAGGAAATCGCAAAGAGCTGTGAGCACATAACAGGGGCGACCTGGAATCCCATGACTTTGCACTTAGAAAGTCTTTGTAAGGCCTTTCCTTGCACTTGCGTAAACTTCTCGCCTTGCTTTCTGCGGTATCAGTAACAAACTCATGCATTATCTGAAGACAGCGCATTAGCACAAATAGGCACATGTCTTCCACTTGATTAAGTGGCTGATGCTCCACTCTAGAGATGGAATACCAATCAAGGTGACTCGCCATGAGATGATACGCCTTGCTTTGTCGGGAATAGTTCTCAGGTCAATAGCTTCAAATGACAACTGGAGCAGATAGCCCAGAGGTGTGGAGAGCGTCCAAGACATTGCTGAGCGCAGGCTAATGGAAATCAATACCGCAATCAGCGTCTGCATTACCTAAGGACAGACGCTATTAAATGAGCTCTACGTTGGCTGTTCTTCCATTGTTTTGTATAGGGCTGTCAAGGAGCTGATGACAGCGCACCATGGCTGAGAGCGTCCACGGCTCCTCAAGTTCTCCAGGACTTCCTCTTACTTTCATAACTAAACTTCGAGCCAGAAAGGACTTATTTCAGGGCAGATCAGATCAGAACATGTTTACTGTCAACGTAGCGGTGGGAAATGCTTACAAAAATGCATGTTGGCGAGATTTCAGAATGAGAAACAGCGACAATTGCCTCGGGGTCTCCATGACAATCCATAACCCACCAGGAACTTCAGCGGCTCATTGCAGCATTGTATGGTGGTAGACATTAGTGCTCTACACATATAGTTAACATATCACACTGTATGGCATTATTATGTATTATCAGTATGCATCTGCAGAGGCTTCAGAGGAGAGAAGCTGACAAATGTCTTCTACTTATTGCTGCTCCAGGGCAAGAATAGGAAATAAGGTGTTACATTATTATGTAAGTGTTATGACTGCTGGAAGCAGCTGGAGGCGTCTCCTACATCCTCCCGCCATCGGGCGCTGCCAGAGCAGTGTCCTCTGCGGCAGACGCTGCATCCACTCTCATCAGCAGCTGTTCCATTACCGTTCAATCCCAATAGAGGGAGCCTGAGAAATGAGTCTTGTCTGGTGGGCAAAGGTGTTTTCTGTCTCTGACTGGCTTCTGGTTTGACCTGTGCCTGTTCTACTTAGCTTTCTCTTCTTCTCCACTCCTGACCTCAACTTGTTTCTGGACCACAATATATTTCTCTACCGCCTGCCCTGACTCTTTGGCTTGTTATATCATTACACAAGAACTCCGCCTGCCCTCAGTTTTGTGTCATGGACATATCTCTGCCTGCTCCTCTGGTACAATACTATGGTTACCCTGACTATTGTGCATCAGATGCCACAATACCGAGACTACTTCTGGTATAACGGCCAAGGCCCTGCAATGAAAATTAGATCTTGATTAAAGGGTAACTACCATGAGACCACAAGTGACACCTTCAGGAATAGTCCCAAGCCAAATTTGCGGCACAGCAGATCCACATCCTCTGCTCTGACAGTAATTTATTATTGCACTTCTTCTATTTTTGAAGGGCTACTCCAGGGAACTTTTTTAGATAATATCTGATCGCTACATTGATGATACGTCGGTTTCGTTGTCCCATGTGACCTCCCCTGTGACGAGCGGAATGCTTTGGCGTCTGCTGTGGAAGAGGAAGTGTCATTCTCCATTTATTCCTATGCAAGACTGGATGTGACTCTCATAGGAATTAATAGGGAAAGTCACTTCTAGGACAATGCAGACGCCAGAGCATCCAGTGAGTTATACTACAGGTCACGTGGGACGACGGGGGACCAGACCAGAGCCGACACCTTATTAATATAGTAATCGGTAAGTATGCTACCTGTCCCGATATGACCTCTATGGAGCTTGCACCCGAGAAGTGGTAAATAGGGTATAATTGTGCTAAAAACGTTATAAAAAGGAACTTCTACTGATGCAATTCCCTAATAGAACCTTTGAAGGAAATGTGTCACTTTAATTTTTACATCTCATTTCATCCTGATCTTTGTCTCTAATTTGTTTGCATTGTCTGACTGTAGATTTCTTAATTCTCTGTACATAACTATGGGACGGCCATCTTTCATCACTGGCCACTCGTCAACAGCATGTAGAAACATTCTTTACAGCAGCTATATAGATGACGGAAACTTGTCTGGAGATGTCTCATTGACTTCTATGGGAGAGTGTTGTGGGCACACCCTGTACAGGGAGGGGGAGGAGGTGAGCTATGACCACCATGTATTGTTAATGATGGATTCTGTGTTATCTATATAGGTGTTTCAGTGAAACCATGCCTATAATGATAACGAGATGACTGATGAGTTCTCACTACAGAGCAGGAAGTTTCAGACTATAATATAACTAGGCTTTGTGATCTGCGTGACAGAAGCAAGATTTCAGGAGTATTTTGAATGCAATGACATGAAAATTAGAATATGTTAAACATAAAAACTTGCTGCAAACAATAGATCATTTCCTGACGATATCTTCCCTTTAGCAGGTGTGGATCCATTGTGTCACTGACTGATTTGGCTTTTTGGCCTCTCCTGAGGGACCCCTCAGGGGTCTCCTATGTACACTAAGGGGTTCCCTGGTTTTCACCCTTTTACTCCTCCTTTAGAATTCTGATTTCTGCGATAGAGAACCGCAAGGTAAATTCTCCAGAACTAGTCTCAATGCAGTCACAGGTGACAGGCAGGTCAAATGCATCAAGGTTTGGTTCTAATGGAGCCGCCAAAGACGTAGTCAGTAGAACAGGCTGAGGTCAGGACAGGTAGTGTTCATGAAAAATGGTAAATCAGGCAGAAGGTCAGGGCAGCTGGCAATCAGGCCAAATATAGTCAGAAAACAGGCCACGGTCAGGATAGGCAGAGTACGGGAAAGCTGGGCATTCAGACAAAAGGTAAAAACCATCTAAGCAAGCAGATTACAGGAACACCCTCACTTAGGTGCATGAGCAAAAGGCTCCTAGTGTTCCTTCACTGGGAGAGGGAAGCATCTGGAGAGGTCGGGGATGGAAAATGTGAGTGTATGCACACTCTATAAGCCTAGGAGACAGCCCTGGAACTAAAAAACTCTGAGGATGCTGATGGCCATGATTTGATGGAAGGGGAGGTAAGAAGAGGCACCGCTGGCCACGGCCTTAATGAAAGATTCCTTAAGACTTCCTTAAAGACTAACGGCTTGGCTCTACTAGAGTCCTGAATGACTTGTCAATTCTAGTTTCACCTTATAGACATCTACCATAATCCATATCCACTGCACAGATCCTCAAACTATCTCCTTCTATAGGTGATGTGAGTGCGACATGGTGGTCCCTTTGCTTTTTTTTCTCTTCTGTTGCGCAATATTAAAAGTTAATTTGAAAAAGTATCAAACATGGAAATGGTTATTGTAAAGACTGAAAGCCTCGCTTGTCATTCAGTCACAAATTGTTCTTTTCTATTGTACCATAAATCACTCTTCATAGCTGTACAATACAAGCCGGAACAAGGATAGAGCAGAGCCATCTACACAGTCAGGATTTGTATGCTTGCGCTCTCTTACATTCGTACAAGGCCAGCGTTCCCACGCAGAACACGGGTGTACACAGTACGGTATTACGGAAAGTACAGATGTGAGTCTATTACATAAGTATGAACTTACTCTGAACTGATAAATGCCAATCGCTCCACGTCAATCATATAATACGAAGATTTGATCAAACCTTCTACTCTGCTTCGGCGTGAATTATACACAAAAGCCCCCATGCGAATGTGTCCTTGGAAAGTTTTCCAGGTCTAACCAGTAACAGACGTGGCCGAGTACCCGAACCGTCTCTCACAACGTCTAGGAGCTTAATATTAAAGACATTACTACAGCTGAGTGGGGCAGACGAGCGGCTCAGTCACATCCATCACCATTTCCATCCACTATCATTTTTTCCTGTTCACTGACCATAGAAATAAAAAAGGGTGAATAGCATGAAGCATTCTCCCAGGTGGGGATCGAGGTTCCCCTGGTGACAGGTCTGGACGGAGACCACTCACTGTTCAGAGATCCATTGCTGCCATAGGAGTTTGAGTGGCTCTCCCAATGGAGGTGGGAGAGAGTGTACATACAGAGGTGTAACCGGAAGCTACTGGGTGCCGAGGAGTAATTTACAACAGGCTCCCTAAGGCCTCATGTCCACGGGGAAAATCAGATCCGCTGCAGATTCTACATGTAGAATCTGCAGCGGGTCCCTCCTGCCCCGCGGACATGAGCGCTGAAAATAGAAATTTAAAAGCATTTACCTTTCCGTAGCGGGCGGCGAAGGTCAGCTGTTCCTCACGGCCGGATCTTCATTTTCGGCCGGCGGATGAATTCCTGACGCCGGCGGCACGTCGCCGGCACGTCGTCGACGTGCCGCGCGCATGCGCCGGGCACATCCGCCGAGCCGAAGCAAGGGAGATGCGGCCGTGAGGAAGAGCAGAGCTTCGCGGTCCGCTGCGGGTGAGTAAATGCTTTTAATTCCTATTTTAGGTCTCCCGCAGATCCGGACGGCTTCCATAGGCTTCAATAGAAGCCCGCGGGAGCCGTCCCCGCGGGAGACCCGCATGAAAATGGAGCATGGTCCAGATTTTTTCATGCTCCATTTTTTTTAAAATGCCTTTTATTGACGATCCGCGGGTATTTATCTACCCGCGGGTGGTCAATGCATCCCTATGGGATGCGGATCCGCACGCGGGAGATCCGCTGCGGATTTTAAATCACATTTTGCCCGTGGACATGAGCCCTAACTATAATGCTTCATTTATAGTACTGCTCTCCCTATATACTGACGAGAGACCTTGTGGGCCCCCTAAAGTTCCAGGGATTGTGTGCAACGCCCCTATGTATATATGCATATCTTATATACTATGATCAATGGTGCGCTACTTCTGCAGCTCACCTGTCATTAGCACAGCGATTGGTCGCCACCGTCTTCCTGCTGCACCCTCTCCTCATAAGGTGCAAGCATGCTCCCAGCCTCTTGCTTAAGGTAAGTTATTCACTTACCTGCTCCGTTGCTGGCGTCCCCGTCGCCATGGATCCATCTAAATTCGCTGTCTTCTGGCGTTTTTAGACGCGCTTGCGCAGTCCGGTCTTCTCCCTGGTGAATGGGGCCGCTCGTGCCGGAGAGCTGGTCCTCGTAGCTCCGCCCCGTCACGTGTGCCGATTCCAGCCAATCAGGAGGCTGGAATCGGCAATGGACCGCACAGAGCCCACGGTGCACCATGGGAGAAGACCCGCGGTGCATCGTGGGTGAAGATCCCGGCGGCCATCTTGGTAAAGGAAGAAAGAAGTAGTCGCAGCGCGGGGATTCGGGTAAGTAATAAACTTTTTTTTTTTTTAACCCATCCCTTGGGTTTGTCTCGCGCCGAACGGGGGGGCCTATTGAATAAAAAACAAAAACGTTTCGGCGCGAGACAACCCCTTTAATGACTTTCAATGGGCAAATACTACAGTGGATCGTTCGCGCGAATGCCGATTACAGATTCTGCAATTCATATCCGATCGTGTGCAGGCGGCTTAAGGTGGTTCTCCAGTTGTTATAAAATGACAACTCCCAGCATGCCCTGACATGTTAGAGGAGTTGTAGTTGCACAACCATTGACAATAGATGGACACAACTCTCCCACCCTGCATGGTGACCTCTGCACAGATCATAGAGCATGCCCACAACACTCCCCCAGAAGTCAATGAGCCCTCTCCAGACACCAGTTTCCTATGATCTATGTGGCTGTTGTAAGGCATATCTCTGACCTGCTGGTTTCAGGATCAAGCATGATGGCCGCCCCCATAGTCATGTACGGAAATGAATGAAAAAATCTATTGTCAGAAAATTAGATTAGAAAATAACAAGCTAAAGGCCCTTTTACACGAAACGACAGTCGGCTAAATGACTGCCTGAGCGCCGATGTCACCTCTATGGTTATTAGGGCTCGTGCAGAGCGTTTACACAGGCAGAGTTCATTGCTGGATTGCATCGCTCAGCACTTCACCTTCTACATGAAGCGCTGTGTGGGAAGCGTTTACACGGAACAAGAAGCCAGCGGTCCAGCAATAGTTTATATGCCGACTGAAAGTTAGAAGAGATACTTGGTCACGAATGGCGAGTGATTTTTTTTGCATTTCCACTGCATGATTGTCACTCAAATTCATTATTTTGAATGATCGTTATATGTAAATGGGCCATATGTCATACTTACTACTCTGTTTCCCTGCTTGTCCGCAGCGGCAGTATTTCGTATACACATGTGATGGCTGCAGCCAACTACTGACCTCAGTGATGTCAAACTGTATGCTGTTGAGGTCAGTAATGGTCTGCAGCGGTCATGTAGGTATACAGAATGCCAGCTTTCCCAGGCTGAGATTCACCACCTGGTATTAGCGTTAGGACCCATCTGAGCTTGGACACCTGGGTGTTGGTAGATGCACACTGTCTCGCGGCAACACATGAAAACTCGGAGTGAGACAGCGCGCATGTGCAGTCACAGCAATTGCCGGCATAGGATTTGGCATTCCCGGCTGGGCAGCGAACGCTACGTCGTTACTGACCGAGTATATTGATCTGCAGTAAGGAGATTGCAGAGAATGGACGCTACATAACAAGAAGAAGAGGACCCGGCCTGATTGTGGTGAGGTGACCCGGGGGCCTTGAGGAGCCAGGACAAGATGTGTAAGAAGACTGACGGGGGAGGAATAGGTATTGAAATAATTTTTTTCTAACGATAAAACCCCTTTAATGACATGGGCAGGATGTTTGGGGTCGTCGTCCTGCTGCAGAATATATTTGGAGCCAATCAGATGCCTTCTATTTTTTAAAGTATTCTTACTGCGCAGCATTGTTTTAGATATGATATATATAAATATTAGATTAGATAATTATGAGAGACCGATATTAGATAGAAGAAATAGATATGAGATTGATGGATAAATAGATATGAGATAGATAGATAGATAGATAGATAGATAGATAGATAGATAGATAGATAGATAGATAGATATGAGAGAGATAGATAGATAGATATGAGAGAGATAGATAGATAGATAGATATGAGATAGATAGATAGATAGATAGATAGATAGATAGATAGATATGAGATAGATAGATATGAGATAGATAGATAGATAGATGGATAGATAGATAGATATGAGAGAGATAGATAGATAGATAGATATGAGAGAGATAGATAGATAGATAGATAGATAGATAGATAGATAGATAGATAGATAGGAGATGGATAGATAGATAGATAGATAGATAGATAGATATGAGAGAGATAGATAGATAGATAGATAGATAGATAGATAGATAGATAGATAGATAGGAGATGGATAGATAGATAGATAGATATTGATAAACAGATATACATTTGAGATAGATAGATAGATAGATATGAGGTAGATAGATGGATAGATAGATAGATAGATATGGAATAGATAGATAGATAGATAGATAGATAGATAGATAGATAGATAGATAGATATGGAATAGATAGATAGATATGGGATGGATAGATAGATGAGATAATTAGATAGATATGAGATAGATAGATATGAGATAGATAGATACATAGATAGATATGAGATAGATAGATAGATAGATAGATATGAGATAGATAGATAGATATGAGATAGATAGATACATAGATAGATATGAGATAGATAGATAGATAGATATGGGATAGATAGATATGAGATAGATAGATAGATAGATAGATATGAGAGAGATAGATAGATATGGGATAGATAGATAGATAGAAGATAGATAGATGATAGATAGATAGATAGATAGATAGATAGATATGAGATGGATAGATATGAGATAATTAGATAGATATGAGATATATAGATAGATATGGAATAGATAGATAGATATGAGATAGATAAATAGATATGAGATAGATAAATAGACAGATAGATATGAGATAGATAGTTAGATATGAGATAGATATGGAATAGATAGATAGGAGATAGATAGATGGATGGATAGATAGATAGATATGAGATAGATAGATAAATAGATATGAGATAGATATAAGATAGATAGATGATAGATATGGAATAGATAGATATGGAATAGATAGATAGATATGAGATGGATAGATATGAGATAATTAGATAGATATGAGATATATAGATAGATATGGAATAGATAGATAGATATGAGATAGATAAATAGATATGAGATAGATAGATGATAGATAGATATGAGATAGATAGATATGACATAGATAAATAGACAGATAGATATGAGATAGATAGTTAGATATGAGATAGATATGGAATAGATAGATAGGAGATAGATAGATGGATGGATAGATAGATATGAGATATATAGATAAATAGATATGAGATAGATATAAGATAGATAGATGATAGATAGATAGATAGATAGATATGGAATAGATAGATATGGAATAGATAGATATGGAATAGATAGATAGATATGAGAAGGATAGATAGATATGAGATAGATAGATAGATAGATAGATAGATATGAGATGGATAGATAAATAGATACATATGAGATGGATAGATAGATAGATAGATATGAGATATATAGATATATAGATATGAGATAGATAGACATGGAATAGATAGATAGATAGATATGAGATAGATAGATGATAGATATGAGATAGATAGCTAGACAGATATGAGAAAGATAGACAGATAGATATGAGATAGATAGTTAGATATGAGATAGATAGATGATAGATAGTTAGATATGAGATAGATAGATGATAGATAGATAGATATGGAATAGATAGATAGATATGGAATAGATAGATAGATATGAGATAGATAGGAGATATGAGATAGATAGATAGATAGATAGATAGATAGACAGATATGAGATAGATAGATAGATATGGAATAGATAGATAGATATGAGATGGATGGATGGATAGATAGATGGATAGAAAGATATGAAATAGATAGATAGAAAGATATGAGATAGATAGATATGAGATAGAAAGATAGACAGATAGATAGATAGATAGATAGATAGATAGATATGAGATAAATATGAGATAGATAGATATAGATAGGAGATAGGTTTATGTATTTATGTGAGGATCCTTTCTAAGACTCTCCATTCTATTCTTCATCTTGATACCTGTGGGTCAAGCTTCCTAAGACACTCGTACTTCCCTGCATCTCCAGCACTGGGGGTGGCAGTATAATAGGTGGGGGCAGCCTGTAGTGTAGACATGATGCATCTACCACCACAGGGTTATTGATTCCCTCATTAATATAAAATACGTAAAATAGAACCGTCCTTCTACATCGCAGGTCAGGCGTAATCATGCCTCTTGTCTTGTTACCTGGTTTCAGCAACGTTCCTACAATAAGCCATTGTCTGGGCTGTTAATTGCGTTTCGACCTTCCGTGACTGCAGTGCGCTGGGCCGCTGATATCTATATGCTTTCTGCTCCTATGCATTGTGCCCGCTGCTAAACTGTCTCAAAGCGTCTTGTATTCCAGGCATTAAAACGGTGCTTAAAAAGAGATTTCTCTTAAGCAGTTTTGCCCTGAATACAGGCGCGGGCTGGTAATGAGAGATATTAATCACTCCGGCTTTGCAGAAGATGACAATTATCTACGGAGTAAATCAATGGGATGTAATTGCAGTATTAATAGCTCATTACACAGACTAATGAGATATGTACAACCATTGTCAGCAGCTGCTACCCCCAACACTACAGAATGGAGGTCACACGTTACCGCTCCCGTCACACGCACTTCTTGCCGTTGAGTCAGGAACACATCCCTGTACTGAAGCGGTTCTACGGACTCAGAACACGGCGGTTACCCTTTGTGTAACGATGGAGTATACAGTTACTCTATATACTCTCTACAACAATTCCTCAAGGTTTTCAAGATCTCTGCTTTCTGTCATTCCTCCTCTGTTTGCTTCTAGTGGATGAAACACTCCATACACCTAGTACCAGCCGCAGCCTGTAGTAGAGTCCAGAGCTGCATTAACAGTTACTATGGCTGCAGAGCTGACATCTCCCAGCTTTTCTTACTAGGTCATTGCTTGCACAGCGATTGTAGTGATTTGCATTCTGGGATTGAAGTCTTTAAGGGGTTGTGTGGTTACAGGACAGGCCCCTTCTTTAATAGGACCCACTGTATTAAAATAATTAACTGAGATATACTTACCCCCCCACGGACAATCCTGCTGCGCTCCTGGTGACTATTGTCACGGGCAATCAGGTGATCGCTGCAGCCAATGGGAGGCTGGAACATCAGCCCTCATTGTCCTCGCCTCGACGCTCCATGATGCCAGCAAATATTGCAGTTGGGGCATAAGCGGCATGTCTTCTGGTAGAGGGTCCCTGGCAGCAGGGCTACTTACAACTTTACCCGTGTCCGCTGCAAAACTTGGAGCATGACTTACCCAGCTTATAAACTGCATGCAAGATGGGCAGTGGGAAAGCTGGATCTTCAGGGAGGAGGTCGGGTCTGTTCGCCAGGAGGACGTAGGAGCTGCAATGGAGCACCATAGTGTATTGGTAGGGGAGTACTGTATGGGAGCCAACCCATGGCCCCTGTGCACTGCCCCCCGCGGTAGTAAAACAGCTCTGCCGTAAAGTTCTATGTAAGCTCTATTCAATACTTCCCATCGATGCACTAATCGTTATAAAGGGAGGAGTGAGGAGTCGACCGCAGGAGAAAATAACAGAACTGGAAAAGTTATCAGCGCTAACTCTACCAGCAGTAATGTATAGAACATGAAGCACTATGGGAAATGACGGCAGTCCTGGACGGCCTGGAACAGCTTCTGGTCTCCATATGTGACTGCCGGACCAATAATTGCAGTAATCAGGAGTGCAGCGTATATGCTGGATGTGATTATAGCGCAGGCCAGGCAGCACAACTGCCGCTCAGCAGAAGGAATGTCAGATCTATAAAACCGCAGCGTGACGCCACTTTCATTGCGATTCCGAGTTCTCCAAGAAATCCCATCAATGTGACCTTTAACACTACGGGTGCCAGGACTATTCCCAATGTGCAGCGGGTCCCTGGGGGGCAGGGAAGTCACAGGTCCTGGCTGGGGTGCAGACAGAGCACCCCGCTCACAGAACGCCTTCCTATGGACGGGGGCCAGGCTTTGTTTAAGCACCTGGAAACATGGCGAAGGGATTTATGTCCACAGAACAGCAACAAGACCCTCCGTCCACCGGCAGCGAGAGGGGAGCTGGAATCACGGCGAGGACTTATATGTCTCCAGCACGGAGGTTGGCGCCATAGGCCTGTAGAATATTACTTGGTTCCAAATATATAACAGAAAGATCAAATAAAAACTATAACAAAAATACTAAATCTCTAAGTATAATACAAAATATGGGAAAAAATACAGAAAATGAAACATTACAAAGATATTATCATAAATAATGAGTAACAAAAAATCTACATTTCACCGCCCTTCAAATGTATTATTTTTTTACATGGACTTTCCCACTAAAGACATGTGATCACTGGGGGTCTGACCGCTGGGGGCTCCAGTGACTCCAAGATCTGCGCACCCCATGTGAATGGAGCAATGATGGTGAGCGTAACCGAAGCTCCATACACTTCTATGCAATGGAGGAATATTGCAGAGTGCATCAGTCCACGTCTGCCCCACAGGAATGTATGACGCGGCGGTCATGCATGCGCACCACTGACCGGTCTATATGGGGTATTGGGGGCGCACAGGTCTCGGGATTGCTGGAAGGCCCAGCAAGCAGACATTTATTCCCTAGCTGCTGGACAGCGGATGAATGTCATTAGGGGGAAACCCAATTTACTATTCTCTCCAGCCAGCTATCTGTGAATACTGTGTGCCAACCACCATGGCCGCTCTTCTAGCTCCCAGCTCTCGGCTCTTCCAGGCTCCTGTGGTGGATAACTAGGCAGATCTGCAGACCAGGAGTTTATCCGCCCCCCAGGGAGCTGCAGAGGTGCCCAATGTGCTTATTTACTCTATTAATTGTCAGCAGCTCACGGTACAACTAGATGATCATAGATGTCACTTTAAAGGGAATGTGTCGGTAGAAAATGATGTCTTCTATAACTCATGTTTTTATATTTAAAGGGGTTTCCCAGGCAAATTGATGACCTACCCTCAGGAAAGGTCCTGAAGAGTTGATCGGCTGGGGTCAGCTGCTCAGGCGCCCACTATCAGCGCCACAACACACAGGGTATGGAGTAGAAGTGGATAGCGCCACCCCCTGTGCAGTGGTCGGCTCTGGTAATTGCAGTGATTTTAATAAGAGCTGTACCTGCAATCTCCAGTGCCGGCCACTACACAGGGGGTGGAATGATCTGCTTCTGCAATCTACCCTGTGTATGTTGTATAAGTGTCGGAATAGCCAACTGGATGGGTTCCTGAGTGGCGGACCCCAACTGCCTTGGTTCATGTGGTTTTTGCTGCATAATTTGGCGTGCGGACGAGCGTTTGACAATCTCACCTACATCGTTGCTGCTATGATTGGCGCAGCTTTTCTGTGCAGAGGGTTCAGATGGAAAATCTGCGGCAAATCTGCCGTGTGCGACCGTAGCCGGAGTAACAACATACTTCATCGCAGAAGAGCCGCGGCTGCAGTTTGTGATCGCCGTGTACGGCTGCCGGCTGCAGCGCTCTCATCAGCTGTGATTACCAGTAACAGTTCATATGATGCTCAAGTGATACGACGGTAATAAAGTCTGCAGGTTGCCCTGTGACTAGGGCTACGAGGTGATAAAAGATGGCTCCCGGCACACCTAATAATGGACACACAAACGGTCTGCCTATTAGGGGTGGTGTTATAGGAGTCTCCAGTGGAGGCCAGCGAGGCAGAACACATCTATAGCTGTCACTTACTGCGGCGGCGGGGATGGTAATAGGTGCGAGGACAACGGCCGCTTCATGTTGTGCTGAGAATGAACTGAAAGGCTGTTCTTGCCCACGCCGTCCTGGCAGCCCCGGCTCCGGGTCTCACTAATTAAGGCCCTCACACTTGTCCTCTGTATTGTACAGGTGCAGCGCTGCGAGGGATGTGACCCCAGAACACAAGATGTCAGCGTCTGCCTGGGCTGCCATTAAGGGGGTTTATTCCCATTCATGACATTTCACACAGAAGTCCCATAGAAGTGAATGCAGTGTTGGTTGAGCATGCGCACTGACGCTCCATCACATGAGAACTTTAGGTGCACCAGGGGTCCGGGCAGTCGGACCCCCAGCCACCAGACATTTATTCCCCATTCTGTGGATAGGGGATAAATATTTTGATGGGAAAACCCCAACAGCTCACACATTCACCTCGGGGCTCTTTCACTTGAGTGTATGTATTTTTACGTTCGCACGTCCGCGCCGTAAATTAGCATGAATGGACGATTTTCCATGATCAAGCCCCGAGCTTAATTAGCATTTTCTCATCCATTGACATGACTGGGTGGAACGTTTTTAGTGAAAAAATGAGTTGCACCCCGGAAAGCCCTCACTCAGCAAAAATCATCGAAATGATACAAAAGCCTATATAGAGGCACCTGTAGGCTTTTCGCAGTGTTGGACTCTAGGGGTCTATGGGAGCCAGCGCCGGGCATCAGTCACAAGATAGACCCAGAACTATCTTTTTACCAGCCGTATATTCGCCGGTGCGTATTTTGGTCATGAATGTTCCATTTTTTACGGTGCAGCGTTTTACATGCCGCATATTCCTCCCTGTGAACGAATGCATCACAAACCAATGCCTCAGATGGTCGGGTATATGGGCCGGGCGATATACACTCGTGTGAAAGAGCCCTCACAGTGACATAAAGTGTTTTGTGGAGCCAATGAAGGCAAACTCACAACCATTTCACATAGGAGGATCATTCACGGTAACGGTCACTCTTGTACTGCTGTCTATGTCCATAGGGCAAGAGCGCATACTCAGCCAGCCTCTTAAAGGGCTAGTGTACACTCATGTTTCCTCCCCGTAGCTTATCCTGGCTCCTTCCAGGGTATATAAAGGGGTTGTAAACTGGACAACCCCTTTTCAATAGGACTCCCCCTGTAATAAAATAATAAACTGAGATATACATACTCCTGGGTTGCCGCAGACCCGCTGTGGTCCCGCTGATTGCTGTGATACAGATGATGTCACAGGAAATCAGGTGACTACTGCAGCCAATGAGAGGCTGCGGCATCAACGCTCGTTTTTCTGGCATTGGGGCTCACATGCTGGATGCCATGATGCCAGTTCAGGAATCTGATGCGGCAGCCTCCCATTGGCTGCAACAGTCACCTGATTTCCTGTGTCATCATCTGTCATAACAATCACCAGGATCAGAGCGGGGCTGCAAAGCTGGATCCAAATGGCCGTAGAGGGGTAATTATATCCCAGTTTATTATTTTAATACAGAACCATTAAAGCAGGGTTTTCCAGTAATCTGACAACCCCTTCAAGGCCACCTTGTCTGAGCAAAAGGTTCCTAGTGCCCCAATAATCTGCTTGCGAAGTGGGTTTTGACCTTTGCCTGTATATCCAGCTTTCCAGAACCCTGCCTCACCATGGCCTGGTTTCTGACTATGTCTGACCAGATTGCCACCGGCCCAGATCTCTGGCTTGATTTAACGCATTGCATGAAGTCTGTCTGTCCTGACCTCGGCCTCTAATGATGACTATGTCCGTATGTTTGATACTACGCTTCGATGCCTTTCGGCCTATCTGGGCCAGATATCACTGTACTGAGACTAGTCCTGGGGGTTCCCTGCAGTGAAGGCCAAATCCTTCACAAATGGGTTAAAGAGCGAAAACGAAGGGACCCTTAGAGAAGCCCTCAGGAGTAGCTTAAAGCCAAATCAGTCAGTGACAGAGCAGGTCCAGGCCGCTACATTACACCATCAGATGATCTTGAGGGAAACATATATGCTCAGCTGAACGTTCATGTATATAGCGGAACATCCTGTTGGCTGGACGAGGCCTGATCTGACATGATGATGAACAGTAGTAGAACTGGACTGAAAAGAGAGAAAGTCCAGCTGTTGTTACAGATGTAGAAAACATTACCGGGTATTCTGGGATAGAGATATCGATGACCTATCCTCAGCAGAGGTCATCAATATCAAATCAGTGGGGTCTGCCTATTGGGACCCACGCAATCAGCCGTGTGAAGTAGGCCGAGCACCATGGCTATTTCATTGCATAACAATCACAGCGCCGTACATTTCATAGTGGCTGCGCCTGGTATAGCAGCTCAGTCGCATTCACGTGAGTGGGACTGAGCTGCTCGTACGCCACGTGACTGATGAACGTGCAGTCTCAGGCCTGAGAACAGACCGTAGCCTCTTCAATCAACTGATCGGCGGCGATCGCAAATGAAAGACTCTCATCAATCTGATACTGATGATTTATCCTGAGGATTATCATTATCATTATATTAATCCTGGAAAACCCCCTTAAGGCATTAAACACACAGTTGCAGCAAACTTTGACCTGACGTTCCATTGGCTTTTTTTGTGTAAAGTGTCCATTAAAACTTTTGCTGCAACCCTGTATTTAATGCATTGTGTGTCAAGTTTACATTTGCTACATTTGCCCCTCTGTTTTACCTTGGTGTTAATAAAATGAAAAGATGTAGTATAGTTTTGGGGTATTGGCGGTTAGTATTTTACAACTAAGCAACTTGCATAGGATAACCACAGTTCATGTGCGGGAGGGGAACAGCCTTTACTTATATACGGATGATCAAATTGTTTGCATATAGCTTTATAACTAGAGATGAGTGAGTAGTGCCTTAGCCGAGTATCTCCCCGTTCGGCTCTAAAGATTCGGGGACGGCGCCAGTGACAGGTGAGTTGCGGCGGGGAGCGGGAGATCTCCCCTCCATTCCTCCCCGCTCTCCCCCGCTGCTCCCCGCCCCCCGACTCTTTAGAGATGAGCGGGGAGATACTCGGCTAAGGCACTACTCACTCGAGTAATGTGCATTAGCGAGTATACTCGCTCATCTCTACTTATAACCCTTCCAAGATTGATGGGCAGCCACTATTGCCTCTCAAAGATCATTGCTGATGTCTTTCCTCCTTGGTACTGTGTTAACACATGCCCGAATGCTCCAGACCAGCAAACTGCTAAAACATCTGTTCCTATATACTTGCTAATGATAAATTAGTCAATGACATTTGATGAGCAATTCCCGACTGCTACTTACCCTCGTAATTCCTAAGGAAGACGTAAGGGTATACTTAATTTTTCACAGACTGCTTCTATATTTTGGCCTAGCTGTTGATAACCAAATAACGCGGCGGTGTAATCTGTCACGTGTTTTTAATCATCTGAGGTTATATTTATCTAAATTGAAGACCTTCTAAGGACCAGATGATTATTATGTTTTCATACGTAAAACCATAAAATCTAAGATGGCTTTTATTGTGACTGTACTCTAATAAACTTTATACTGCATTTCTGGGCTCACAAATGAAAACATATTGATGTTGTACTGGTTGCAGAATACAGAAACAACTCCAATGCACTAGGACCTTGGAGGAGCCTGCCGAGAGTCCATACTTAAGGCACTCTGCCAAGCCTGATTACCCCCTGATGGAGCAGGCCTGGCAGGGCTGTTTTAACAGTTCTGATTGAAGCTGGTTTCCCGCTGTCATCTGTGCTCCCTTATCATTATCGGCGCCACAGCCTCCCACCAGTGAGAGGAGAAAAGTGAAATAAATAAGGAAAAATCAAAAGCAGTGTCATAAATTCCAAACGAAGATGGGCTGGATGTGAAGGAAGTAGGAGCGGCTCCCCCAGCCGAAAACTTTATTTTAATCAGCGTACACACGAGCTGTCAGCGGCAGACTGCATTCAGGCAGCTAGTTCGTGCTATTAAAATTGCCGTTTCCAAACAGGCGGAGATTTGCGCAATGTGTCTCCTTACAGTCGCTGAATGAAGTGCGAACTGCAAAATATTCAAGTGCTGTAGAGTCTTGAAAGGGAAATGCAAATTTATCAAAAAAGGCACCAACGTGAGGCCAAGTAAGCAAAAGTTGCCCTAAAGAAGTTCAATCACAGACGTGAAGCTGGTGGACTTTCTGTTTGCCCATTGTACTCAGTAGGGCTGTCGGCGGCAGCGCCGGCCCTATTGAAATCAATGGGAGAAGATCGCGATCCCCTGCCGCGGCTGTGACGGCTGCGGCATGGGATTCCTTCAGCCCCGCATGGATGTGAGGCTGTCACATCCAGGGGTTTCCACATGTTTCCAATGGGGCCGGCAGCAGTAGGAGAACATCGCACTCTCATGCCGCGGCTGTGACATCCACGGCGGGGATGAGGGTAACCCACGCTGGGATGTGAGGCTGTTTCACTGTGAAAACGACTTGCATCCAGGGATTCTGAGAAGGACTGCCAGAGTGATATCGGGCCGTGAATCACCAGTGTGCAGGAGCCCTTAATGTGCGATTATATACTGCGTTGCTGCCCTGCAAAACGCAGGAGGAACTATGCTGATTACAGCTGGCACATGGACTTCTCAGCCCAGTGACTATGAGAGGTCCAGCTGCCAGCTGCAATCAGCTTAGCTCCTCCTGCGTTTTGCAGGGTAGTAACGCTGCCCCAAATCGCATGAACGATCTGAGTTACGTGGGCCCAGGGAACAGCCCTTAGAGCTGTTAAAATCTCTCCCCCTCTCTCTTTTGCCGGCTGATCATGGCAATAGAAGCTCCTATAGAAGCCTATTGGAGCTGCGGGCAAAGGGAAGGGGAGGGACTTTAGTAGCGCTTGCAATGCTAATTTCCTTCCCGTCTCTCCCCAGCCTATGGTAGCTGCCGGCAAGGGGAGGGTCTTTAGCAATGCGAGACGCTGCTAATTTTGTCAGGCCTCCTTCACACGACAGTAAGCATTTATACATTCGCCCATACGCACCATATAATTGAATGCCGCAATCGAGTCCCGATTTTTATTCACTGATGCGTATCGGCAAAAAAATATGCAGTAGCGATGAAAACCATTGATCGCTGTACAACGCTTGGAATGACCAATAATGCTTAAACTGAACCAGCTGGGTAACTCCCTCCCCTTCCCTTATTCCCAGCTTCCATTGAAGTCTATGGGAGCTTCCTACGTATATTGGCAAAAAATAGGGCAAGGACTATCTTTTCACGCCGCGTATAAAATTTGCGACTGAAAGTGGTCGCCACAAATCTGAGCCCCATTCTTTTGAATGAGGTCGTACACATTAGCGGTTTTCCTGCATGGTACCACGATGCGAATCTATGCAAGAAACAGATCGTGGCATGCTCAATCTCGCTGCGTGTTCTCGCATCGCAGCGCCCATTATTTCCAATGGGGCCAGCGGCAGCATCGCACCACGTGCCAAGTGCACTCGATTCGATGTCTACCATTTAAAACCAATGGGAGAAACTCTGCAATTCCCGTCTTCCCTGAAGTGATGTGAGGCTGTTTTGACATGAAATGCCTCGTATCCTCTGGGAATTCACTTGGTGGGGAGTGCGATATTTTCACTTATGTGATGTAGCGTGAAAAACAAAAAGTCGCTGCATGTCCTACCTTTCTGCATTTTGCTATTTCTTTCTAGCCCATGTTTCCCTATGGAGCCTGCTTTTTATCGCATCACGAACTTGCGATTTTTGTGTGATGAAATTTTAACACTAGAAACTCCTACTGACGGCTGCGTGAGAAAAAGGACGGCGACAGCGATGTGATAAGAGGTTTTCCAGAAGAAAAAGCAGCACTGACTCTCAAAAATCGTGTGAACACAACTGTGATTTTGCGGTGATTTTCTCGCGGCGATATCGCGATCGGCAGAGTGAAGGAGCCTCAGGCTGTTATTACTTGCAGCGGCAGATGTGGCTGTGATATGTAAAAAATCAGACTGACTCTTATTCGATTTGCATGTGTTTTTGCCTTTTTCACGTTTGCGTGTCCAGGTGCAGCCCGGCAATTGTTGGGAAGTGCTGTTAGCACTCTTGTAATAGCAGCTTATGTCCAATGTGTCGCAGAGGCAGGTATGAGGCTAGGTGCGAATGCTTAGGGCCCATTCACAAGTCGGATTATTCTGGAACAGCATTGCACAGTATGCCGTCCTGCAGAACATGCAACAGCAGAATCCCCATTGAAAACAGCAGAATTCTGCATCAAACTCCGCAGTTAAGCAGGAATGCAGGGGCGTCACATAGAAAAATCTGCAGCGTATTACAGGATGAGCAAAGCTAATAAGATTTTACCAAACCCTGTCCACATGCTGGACAGTAAAAAATATGGCGTATATTGACTTGCAGCGCACATTTTAAAGGGCCGCTCTGTGGAAATTGTGTCTTGCTTTCCAGGATGCAATTGTCCTATGGAGCATAGTAGGGTAGATAGCACACCTACTGATACCCACCCTCGTCCGGCACCCCATCATCCCACGTGACCCACACTGCGCCGAGCCGAATCCTCCAGCACATCAAAATTCACTAGGGAAGATTTATCATTTTTTGCGTAAAAAAAGTTGCAATATTTGGCGCAAACACTACAGTGCAAAAATGTAGTAACATTTTGGAAGATATGTATGGCTTGTTGGGAGGGGACACGGCCGCCTCAGGTTGACAAAGTCATGCATAATCTTTTCCAGAAAAATGAATGAGAAATGAAAGCTGCGCTGTGATTGGCTGCTACGAGCCACAAGGACATCTTGCTGTGAGACTTTTGCATTGATACCAGATTTCTGTTCACACCGTGAAGCTCATTTGTAATAAACCAGTATAATTACAATGTGCATAAGCGCGGTGGCTCAATATCGTCTGTCACCCAATATGAGAAGGGGTGCAGAAACAGCAGCGGAGCCCGGAGCCCGACACCGGCTCCCCCGTCGCTCTGCCTTGATAGAAGGTGCTTGCAGTAAATTGGCATTTGCTTGCAATAGTCTGAGCAGACAGGAAGATAGATTGGTGCGGTTTGTTATTACGCCTGTCATTCTTGGACACGCAGAAAGTGATTGTAATGAAATTAAATTAAGACGCTGGAATATTTTCATTCCCGGGAACAGCTGTACAAATGGAGTTTATGGTCGCTGGGAAAGAGACGCAGATAGAGATATATGATTATTAAAAATGCTGCAACCAAATTGAAACCAAACAAAGCCCTTGATGTAGGAGCCAGCAGCGGGGTAGTAATGAGACAATATCGCATGACAGGACGGGAAATATCACCACGGAGGAAGAGGGAGAATTAGTTCTTCATACCGGGAAGACAGCACCACGGGCAGAAGTGTTCCAGGAGGCGCAGGGGAGCAGGAGTGTGGAGCTCATCGTGTGATATTACAAGCTCATACGTTATAATACAGGATGAGGCCGATACAACTGGTGTCCTGCACACCGTCCTCAAGTCACAAAGTATCTCAATTGGCAATTAGGCCTCCTTCACACGTGCGAGAAAATCGCAGCGATATCGCATCGGTGGTCGGTCTTCTTGCAGCAATACCGCAATTTTGTAGCGATGCAAAGTCGCGCGACTTTGCAGCTCCACATGTGAGGATTTTCGGGGGTGGGGGCTTGAAATACGAGCCCTACCCCAAAAATCAGCCATAGCTAAAGAGAAAAAAAAATATACATCACCTCTCCCGTGTTGTCCAGCGCTCCGCCACAGCTTCTCCTCGAGTCCCCGGCCCTGATCTTCTTCCTCTCTTCAAGACGGGGATTGAAAGACCCCCACCTCCTGGAAGCAGTGACTGTGATTGGCTGACACTTAGCCAATCACAGCCAGCGCTCAATGAATGGTTTTGATTGGTTTATCAAGCACTGGCTGTGATTGGCTAAGTGTCAGCCAATCACAGCCAGCGCTTCCAGGAGGCGGGTTTTTTTTAAAATCCTCGGCCAGAAGCTAATGGAGAGAAGCAGTGCCGGGACCCGGGGAGAAGGCGTGACCGGGCTGACAGTGCTTCTTAATTCATGTATACTGCTTTTTTTATTTTTTTCTGAAGCCAGTGCTTAGATTAGGGTTTTGACAGTAGGATTTCATACTGTCATAGTTGCATCGCACAGCACGAAAATGCAATTTTCATGCGATGCAACAGAGAGGAAGGATCCATAGGGAAACATGGGCTACAAATATTTACTGCTATACTTCTGCAGTTTTCAATGCAGTCTATTACGCCCTGCCAGAGGCAGGACTTAACAGGCATCCATGCATGTCAGCCGTGGAAGCCTTCACTAGGCCATGAACTGCCTGCTATCCTACTGCCATCCCACGACCATGTTGCAGGGGGGCTGATTGTGTGCCGGAGGCGCTCCCTCGCGGAGCCAATTCTAATTAGGTTGTTGCAGGCAGCTGTTCAAAATAGCCGATACCCACTGGGTTTGTAGTGCACTAAGCTACTGAGCCTGCTCCACACACCCAATAACGGGGGGGTGGGGTCCTCCTCACTCCAGGCTTATTGCACCTCCTGCAGTGAGGAGGAGACTGCATGCAGCGCTGGTTATACAAGTACGCTGACGCTCCATTCACTTTCAATGGGACTGTGGAAATAGATGAGTGGCAAGTGCTTGGGTATTTCTGTCAGACCCATTGAAATGAATGTTTCACCGACTGCTCATGCGCGGCTGGTGCTCCGTTTATAGTGACGTCACTGTGGGGTGAGAAGCGACCGGGCAGAGGAGGAATACTGTTATCAGCGGGGTTATCAGCAGTGAGAATCCCTGAGGATACGGAATAAGTTGTGATCCTGGTACAACACCTTTAGGCCGGGTTCACACGAGCATGTTGGTATAGCGTATGCTTTGCACATAGAATACGCTGTACCAATCTCCCGTAGGTGACAATGTTGCCGTTCACAGGAATTGCGCAAAATACACGTGCAAGAAAAATCTGAGCAAAATTTGAGTGGTGATTAAATGGGCCTTAATCACCACTTTGAAACTCAAATAAAAGAAAAAAAACAACAAAAAAACATGTGGCGTTTAATAGTAAACACAAGAAATTCTCCCAGCATCCATGTTTTTATCACATATGGCTCTATGTATTAGATCTCTAGGCACGGCACATCTCTGGGCCAAGAAATCTGAGCGACTACGCTTTTTTTTATTTCGTAAAAATGAATGAGGGTGAGAATAAAAGGGGAAAAAAAAAATCTATAGTCCTTTGTAGAGGCTCGGGGGGGGGGGGGGTGCTGAGCTTATAAAATCAATGTAGGCCTGCCTCGTATCTGAAAATCTGCAAAAACCTGCAAGCCTCCCCGCTCCATTCTTCATAACGTCTCTGACAAGAAGTGAATGAACAGACATGAGCCGCGGCCGCTCTCTTAAGACGAGACAGGTCTATATGAGAGGTGCTGAGCATAATGCGGGCCGTGAGATATGGATCTCCTTCCACTCACATTGATCTTCTGCCGCACGGAGCAGGAACTCGTTAAAACACTAGTAATCTCACCGAAGCCATAAAATATGGGAAACTTCTCTGCGAGGATCCCCGGAGGAGCGCTGTATTATTGCAGAGTCTCGCATTTAGTGTCACAGGGGTAATATGAAGGGATAATGTTGTCAATATTATAAATATTGGAGCTCGTGGCGTATCCCGAAATTACCCAAGGAGACAATGAAATGATGGATCCAATCCCATTTTATCATCACAATGAAACGATGTATCAAATCTAGTTTTACGAATATAATGCGCAAGATAAAGCCTGCGCGATGTCACCTTTCAGCAATGCCGTACGAGCCGACATTGTCTTTAGCATCTGAGCCAAGAAAGGGGATTTCTTTAAATGTGACTAAAGCGATACATTAATTGCACAATTTTCTGCCATAACCCAAATGTAGCGGAGTGCACAGGGGCCTTCTCTTTTGTGTCGGAACCCTTGAGATTGCTACAATGTGTCAACCACTGTGCCTCGCATTCTGTTAATTGGAGAGACTCAATGCTACATTCTGAGAACAAGAGGGGCGGAGGATGGGGGGGGGGGGGCGCGTATTACTGGTGATGTGCTGTAGAAAATAGATGTAACAGAGTATTTTAGCCATTAAAGCACACAGGATGTAATGCACAGAAGGGTTTATAGGTAAAGACGTTCTAGAGAGCAGTATACAGACATACGGGGTTTAAATGGAACAATTATTGCTGATAAGAGTGTTGGATCGTGAGAAACAATCAATAATCGTTCGGAATGTCGTGAGCGACAATTCGTTCTCTTATCATCCGTCACCTATCTTATGCATAGCATTCCGTCTTTTTCAAGTCAATACGTGTAAACAGTGATCGTTCGGTCGCTCCCATTTCCGAGCAAGTCCCCTGAAAGACCAATGATTGAGCGAACGACTACAAATTGTAAACGATTATCTGCATTTTAACGCCAACGACTGTCATTCTTTGATTGTTCTAACGATTCCTTGTGACGTGTAAAAGGACCCATATGCCTGACTATACAATGTCAGATCAGCGGGTGTGGACCCTCCATCCCACGCACTGACTTGGCTTAGAGCTTGTTAGGGCGCACTAGTACTCACCAATCATTGAGCAGTAGTGGAATGCCGCCATTCTCCCTGTCCTGCACTCCGGACTCTGTTCACCCCGCACTTTGCATCCTCTGCTCGCTCCCTATAGGATGGGGGGGCGCGGTTCCACCCCTTTTCATAAAGGGCCAGCAGGTACTGGTGTATCTTGTCTACACCGGATGTAGGGGTGGAGACATGAGTTGGCTGGGTACAGTAGTAGGGAAGGGCCGGGCTGACAGCTGTATAAGCCTCTCTGGCATGTATGCTTTTCGCAGGACTGCAATCTGTGATCCTAGCATCTCCTGCTGACCCTGTGGCTGTCCCCCTGCTGGTTTTCGATTTTTACATCTGCCGGCTGGATCGGTGGCAGCTGGCACAGACAGGTCAAAAGCACCCTAGCGTGATACTGGAGCTCAGGCGGGGCAGAGTTGGTATACAAAGGTAAGATCAGGAATGGTAGAGTTTCTTGCATAACAACAAAGTAGGCCAAGACTACACGCCAAGGTCAGGACAGAAGAAGATGGGAAACCTGGGTGAAACTGGCACGGACAAACCAGGGGTCAGTCAGAATACAGCAACACCTTTGCATGACCATATGGAACCAATTGCTCAGGCACTCAGGTGTGGGGGGAGTGTGTCTTTAAATAACCAAACAGCAGTCTGGATTGGTTGGGGACAGAAAAGGTAGGTGCAGGACCTACCTTACAAGTGGCAGTGACAACAGCCCTGGCATGACAGATGTTACGGCTTCTGCCATAGCTGACAGCTGAGGAAGATCGGAGCCCATGACTGATTGACCAGGTAGGTAGGAGGCGCGCCTGTCCGCAGTCACCGACCATAACATACAGACACAGTAGTACAGCCCAACACCCAGATCATTATAGTTCTACTGAAATTATATCTGCATGGAGTGCTGTGATGAGCAAGTTCTCTTTAGTAGAACCACACGGGAGTCTACATGTCGGGTTGGATATTTAAAAACAATGTCGTTAAAAACCAAGAAGTGACCTGGTTTTAGCAGATTTTCATGCAGTTTTGAAACGCTGCGGTTGGTCCACTGTAACCACATGCGGATTACCTCTAATTGCCCGGTGGCATCTAGACTTGTTATTTGCCTCTCAGCAGTTAGGAGTGATCAGCATGTGGTTGCAGCGGATCCCCGCAGCATGTACAGGCCCCTTTACAGTAGTAAACATACGTGGCCAGGTTTCAGTGATGCTACGTATGCAGCACATTGCTCTTATGCTAGGCTGACGTCCTGGCAGAAGATCCAAGCTACACGTTGCCCACCCAGCCAATGAAAAGTAAACATTTAAGACTCCAGCAGCAGTCAACCTTTTATGGTGACCTCCTATTACTTGCAGTGACCCAGATAGACTCTTTGCTTATCAACTATGCTCCTTAATTTGCTTTGTCTAAAGGATTTTGCGCTTCATTGTCCTTCTGTTGCCGACCTATTAAATGATTCAAACTGAATAACGGCGAGCTTCCATCCACCGCTCTGGATAACCACTTTCTCCGGGTCTCTAATTTGGATTGGGGTCATTCCAATCAATGGTGCCATAAAAAGACCAAATTTCACTGCACCGACATTAAATATGTGGTTTCCCCCACTCATCATATGAAGTAAATAGAGCATGGATTATATTGTTGGCTACTGAGCTCATTGTTGCCCCGCCAGGCTGGGGAATTCACTTTTATATAAGCCGTCAAGAGGAGGAAAGTGATAACTTCCCCGAGCTCAGTTCTGTTATTCTTCATTCCCATGCAGTCATTGTTATGTTCGATCGTTCTAACCGGGGCGGTGGAGTTGGAGTTCCATATTGGTTGAGTCGGAGTTGGTAGAAGTGTACCGCTAAATGCATCGTGTATTGCATCAGCATTCAGTAAGGTTTTGTGTTCTGACACTGCATTCCAATACGTATATTGTATCTAAATAGATGATTGTTTTCCCATAATGGTGATGAGAAGCCGGATGTAGCCGTGTGAATACAGTAAACTTATCACCTAAAAACATGTGTCCTTTATGAAAGAGTCGAGGTCTGGGAACATTGGGGGGTCGGAGGTTTGGCTTACCATCTCTGCACCCGAGTCTAACTAGTATATGGAATGAGGATCCTAAGATAAAAGGTTTTCATTCCTCCTTAGAATGTCTGTTAGAGACCTTCACTCGGGACGGAATGACACTGCAGGATGCAGCCAAATCAGTAGCTGCGGAATACCACACCAAAGGGCTGACGGCCGTATTGAAAGCAATGCGCTGCCCGCAACCCCTACAGTGATTTTCAGGGAAGGGCTTTTTTGCACATGCGTGCAGCGCTGCACAACAACGCTTGTGTGAACGAGGCCCAAATATGGGAAAAGGCTTTTTTTAAGCCTTAAACCCTCCTTTATTCTTTACAATAATGAAAACAACTTTTTGTTTTCACTTATCTTCACTTTTTTGGTTGACTTGAACTTCAATCATTTGATCGCTTTACTATATACTGCAATAATACAGTATTGCATTATATGGTATTTCTGATGGCATTACATTAAGACAAGCTGCAGGCACGTCTTAATAGGCTGCCATGACAACCAAATGGCACTTCATGATCCCATTGCAGAGGGGCTGTTCAGGACCCTCAAACTCCGATTGTCAGTGTCATTTATAGGGTTTTAATTGCAGCTTTTGCTGGCAGGTTTTAGGTGCCAAAGAATACCGTCACCCGCCCTACAAGGAGCGAGCTTGACTAAGGGGCCCGCTCCATACATACCACTGCAGGGTGTACATGTACGCCCTTTAGCTTCAAGGCATTAAACCTTTGTGTGTGTGTGATCCAGTCCCGATTCTAGCTTACAATAGTGATGCAAAATACTACACAAAATGTGGAAGCGTTACAGACGGCTGCCTTCAGGTGGCTGCGATGCCGCTGCATCATAGTGTCTGTATTACAGCTGCAACAACAGGACATCTTGCTGCAGTATAACTGAATGACACTTAGGACGGTTTGGTGCGTTTTATGCTGCATTTTTTCTTTTGTCAAAGCCAAGAGTGAATGAAAAGTACATTAGAATAACTAATACATCATCTTTTCATTCCCACTCCTTGTTATGCCTGAATAGGGCACATCAAAAACTGTACCGAAAATTGCATGACAATGCCCTCTATGACCTTGGCCTAGATGAGAAGAGTGTGATCCTGGCGTTCACCCCTGTGATAATAAATATGTAGCCGTCCTGATGTGGTGGAACGCTCCTACCTGTCGAGCAGAGATATGATGTGATGATAGTGAGCCTAATGACTGTGTAATTGCCTCTCTCACCTGACAGTAGAAGCCTTCAGAGCTAAGAAAAAATGGTGCAGCCTATTCCCTAAGAGACCGACTGTCAGACACTTCACTGCAAGCGTGAGATGTTTATCCTGACGATTCCACGAGACTGTCGTCTAATTTCCCAGTTCAGCTGACTGACCGTCACACCTATAATCAGGTCAATGATGAGGACATGTGACAGGCGAGCCGCACTCCGTAAAGACTACATTACCATTCTTCATGTTAATGCAGAGAGGGAAGCATGGATCATTCATATCTGACACATTGGGGGTCACAGGAGTTTTATTGTTCGCACACGACTGTCTCTTAAAGGGCACCGCACACAAAGACCGGAATCCATCGTCTCCCATCACCTCCAAAAGAAGGACAACGATCACAAGATTTTATCAGCGCCGGATCTATAGTTTATACAACTGAAAAGGGTTTTCTCATTAAAGACATTAATCTACTATGCACAAGTTAGGGTTCGCATGTCTGCTCCCTGTAGGCCTGGCCAGCAGCCCCCCAACAACTGGGCACCACTGAGCACCTCCATCCCCCTCCATCCCATACAAGTAAACTGATCGGCGGTAACACGTGTGCTCTATTCCTGTAGGGCCGCTCTCAGGGGTCTCAGTGGTTGGACCCCCAGTGATAAGACATTCATCCATTATCATGTGCATAGGCAATAAATGTCTATATTGGGGAAAACTGGTGAGTAATTTATATTATAATCAGTGTATAATGGAAAATGTATTTTCACAACCAAACCCTGTCAGTTTATTAGGTACCGCACGAAGCATGCAGCTAATGCATCAGCAGATACAACATACGGTATAGATGTAATATCTGAGCGCTGGGCTGAATAGTGTAACAACACATGTGGACACATCTAAGACACTACATGTCTCAACTGGATGGGTCTCCTTGGGGCTCTAGTAAACCAAAGATGGGATATGAGAACTACAGACATATATGCCCCAGGGAGTATTGATCCCACTACCCGTTGCTCATGGGGTGGTTGGCATACTCCCGAGCCTTTACTGTGGTGATATGATGTGAAAGACACACGTTAGACGCCTCTTTTTTCTCCCAACAGGGTAGTGTCCGCTCTTATGTAGCTTCTGTTTACTAGTCAGGCAGTAAAGACATAAAGGGCTGCCTCTAATGCAGCTTTTATAGTGAAGGTCATCTGGTAGGCCCCCATCAGGACCGGCACAGTCCCTGCCTCTTCTCCTGTCCTATCACAATCGGACGGGTTTTTGCTCCACCTTTTCTGCATTTCATTGCAAGCAGATGGGCATCTTTCCCGGACTACCAAAATCCTGGCGGGAACACAGTGTCGGGCATCGCTGACCATTCTGAGGCATAATATCACCGAAACCCGTTGCATTCAAACTGTATGTTTTTGTGCATTTTTTGTAATATATTAAATACATGTCCCTTTATACAACTACGGTTGTTTGGGTTGAATCCTATGCAGAGTTTTTTCTACTCTTTTTTTCTGTTGGTTCGACCAAAAACTGCCACATTTGGATCTGCCCTGCGGCTCTCCTATTACCTCCGGGTGCCCAGGTGCACAAGACTCTTTTTGCAGACTTGGCCTTCATCTTCCTGGCGGACGGTCCACACCAGGTAAGTTACCCTTATCCTTTATCTAATACCAACGCTTTGTATCTCCTGCTATTTGCACAAGGCGCTTCCCACTCTAATTTTCTTTTACTGACAATTCTGAAGGCTGCCATAAGAGAGGCTTACTTTGGTGCCCCCTCTGTTCTATGTAGACCACCTGTAATACATCTCTAATCACCTTGTGCTCATTCTTCTAGTCTTGCATTTTGATCTGTTTCCCCCTTTTTTCCATCATTGCATCCCTCATCTGATGGCCCGCCATGCTCTGGAGGTGTCAGCTGTATATGCACTCACTTCCTTGCAGTGCAGCCTCCTGTCTGATACTTATCAAGCCCCATCCTGATGCTGTGAATTCTCGCTGCTTTTCCTCCCTCTGAGCTATGCCATCAATCCCATGATGCATCAGCATATCACCTCACGATCAGCTAGAGTAGGTACCATCTCTGCCCACAAGGATGATAGTGTAATCATCACGACTCCGCATACAAACCTAAATAAGCTACAGGGTATAGGTATACAGTCAGGAGGATGAGCTATGGTCTCCTTCATTATAAATGTGTGACAGCAGCCTCTAATCATCACCAGTGACTGATAGGATCTTATTTGTCCCCCCCTGTAGAGCTGGTGTGGAAGGACTCCATCAAGTTCCAGATAGAGAGGAATAACTAGGCAAGGTAATACTGGGCAACCAGTATACAACCAGTATACAACCAGAAGGAACACAGGAACACAGTGGCCTCATTTACTGCCACAAAAATCCACTAAATAGGATCCCACTCGCAGATGCGAATTGCCTGTTCCACGAGCACGGGAAAAATTGCAACATGCTTTATTTTGCTGCAGATGTCCTCTATTGAAGTCAGCGGAGACTGTCCAACCCGCAGCCCAGGCGCAATTAACACTGCATACGGACCGCAGGCCCCAACATCATTGCTGGGCAACGGCACAAGAAATGCAAGGAAACCTGGACTGCACATGACTGACGGCGGGCTGCAATACAGAAACCGCAGGTACGCAGGGTCCAGCCGGAATCCGCTGTGGGCCTCCCGCATGCAGAATCCCCCCCAGTCGTGGGAGCCCGGCCGAACTGCAGATTACAGGCAGAATTATATTTACACGGGCGGGGGCTTTTTTCTAAAAAATCCGACCTTTTTGTGCGATTTCTTTGGGAATCTGCAATTATTCCACCCAATTTTAATCCCTTATGCATCTGATTTTTATGTTCGTAGCAAAAAATAAAAGCATAACGGGCCCCCGATTTAATTAAAGGTTCGGCACACTTGCTTATGGTTACCATGGTTACATGCTATAAAAACGGAGGGCAATCGTACCAATCTGTTGTTTAATCACACCTAGACTTCAATGGGCAACTTATGTGCAAAAATCTAAATTAAACAGAACCCGATGCGACTGTTTGCTCAGACAATCCGCCCGTTAATAGAACTGGATACAATTATGTTAAACAATAATATACTTTATTTCCATGCAATCGGGACGGACATATCGTTCACCAGACAAGGGTAAAGATACAAACAAACAACTTGACCAGCCCATTTTTGGACTGAAACAATTGGAGCAGTCCAATCCGCTCAGCGCCGCTTTGGGGGTCCGACGACAGGTGAGTGTGATCAATTTTTTCTTAAATTTCATAACGGGCCAGGCTGATGAGAAAGTTTTTTATGGTCATCATTTCTGTTGGAAGCAGACAGCTCCATTCTCACTGCAGTGGTCAAACTTTGTATTGCAGGCAAACTACCATTGAAGTGAATGGCCACTGCAGTGGCAATCAGCTCAGTGCATTGGGTCAGTGAACAGCCGATCAGATAACCACCGATCCAAGGATAGGCAATCAATAGTTTACAAGTGGACAACTCCTACTGTGGCTTGTACTGCAAGCTGAAATTTGAAAACAGTGTAATGCGGCAAGTGTGGACCTGCAGTGCCACTGACCGATTTGACTTTGGGGAACTCCTGAAGGCAGCACTTATGGATCCCCTGGTTTTCACCCCTAACCCCTTATTGAGGGATCTGGTCTTTGCTGCAGGAGTCTCCTTGGCATTACCCATGAGTTGTATTGGTGCAGTGCCAGCTGACACAGGCAGGTCAGAGGTACCAATGCATGGTACTAGAAGAACAGGTAGGGGCATATTCAATATCACAGGCCAAGGTCAGAACAGGCAGAGGTCATGCAAAATAGGAAGACAGGCAGATCAGGAAAACTATAAACAGGGAACAGGTGGAAGTCAGGATAGGCAGGTTCTGGGAGAGTCGGTTACATGGGCAAGGATCAAAACCGGGCGCCAAGCGAGTAACCATAACACCTTCACTGGAACCTAATGCTTGCCTTAAATAGCAAGGTAAACATCAGGATTGGTTGGGGATGGGAAAGCTGAGTGCATGTGCTCGCCACTAAGAGGCAGCCTGGGCGCGCATGTGCCCTATGAACAGCACAGGAAGTTGGCGGCACAGTGTGCCATACACTGCACCAACGGGACTGGTGAAAGGAGGCACTACTGGCCATAGTAGATATAAATGCTTTTTTCTACTGGTGTCCCATATTAGATTGATTTTCAAGGATAGGTCATCAACACCCCCGCCGATCTGCCGTTTGCCAAAGCTGCTGAGCTAGAGCAGCCTCCCACATTGACTGTACACTCCGTCCCACCCGCTTCACCATGCGCAGCGCTATAGCCCGGTCAAACAGCTGATTGGCAGGGGTGCCTGATAAAGGGAAACCCTTCTATTACTCCCTTCTTACAAACCTTAGATCGGACCTGTCTATAGCTGTAAGTTACCTGGCTTCAGTTGTTCAAGTGAATGAGGGGGAAATGCCAGGGATCGTTCTGGCCCACCCGCCTCCATTCACAGTAACAGGAGTCGCTCAAACATTGGCAGCTCCTCTTTACGCGGCCAGACAGTCACTTGGTCTTTAGTTCTGGTGGAAACTTTGAGAAGTGAGCGATGTATCACCCAACGCCCTACGGGCTGCCGCTTATACATGGTACGACCATTGCCCAAATCTGCTGTGTCCAGTGATTATTTGGAGGATAATCTCCCCGTGTAAAGGTACTTCTGCCAGCCGAAGACTGAAGCTGTACTATGGGGAGAGTACCAGAGGTTAGTACAGAAGGAGGTCCTGAGTCCACAACCTTCCACGTCTTCTTCCTTGCCGCTCTGCTCCCTATTTCCCCCATTTATTGCATTTCCAGCTGCACTTGGATCCAATTACATCTTCTTTGGTGGAATAAATCTTCTTATGCATTAATACAGGCCAGAAGAAGCCCCGGAAAGGTACGTTATGGCCACATCCGGCACGAGCCCAGCGGACACCTGCAAGCAGCTGCTTCGCCTTCACCGACGGCGATCATTATCAGCTGATAAATGCCGGCAGTAAACCTTCCAGGCATTCAGGAAAGTAATAAGCAGCATAAAACGCCGGGTCATTTGTATGATTTGTGCTTCTATGATACGGCAATATATTAATGAGCTGCAGATCTCCAGGCAGCACAGCGGGGAGACGCAGGTGGATTTATGCTTGTCTGCTGGCAGAAATACCTGGAATAATATGACATCTCTGCCGATGCCGCACGTGCCACACAACCGTGTTACCCTTACCAACACATGCCATGCGCTGCAGGAAGTAGGCGAGGAGGCAGTGTAGAACTAAACACTAATCTATGTACATTGTCTACAGCTGGATGGAAGAAACTAAAGGCCCATTTAGACACAACGATAATGGCTCAAAAGATGGCGCTCAAGCGACTTTTGAGTGGTCAACGTTATGTAATTTACAGCGCAAGATGATCGCTCAAGATGAGCGATCACCTTGTGCTGCCAGCGGAGGATCCAGAAGACACTTGTCTTTTGCATCCAGATGTTTTCTGCACGGAGCGCCCAGCTGTTATACAGCCAAGCGCTCCGTGCCGGGTATGGAGAACACAGCTGGACCGCTCTGTTCTTCATACCCCGCCTGTTATCAGGGAGCGGGATACAGCTGAAACAATACTATCAGCTGTATCCTGCTGAAAATCCCTGATAAGGCGCATCGTCAGCACGATGAAAGACAACGATGAGTGATGGCATAACGAAAACTGCACAATGTCAGTGCAGATAGACACAACGATTATCGCTCAAAAGACGGCTTTTGAGCGAATTTTGAGCGATAATCGTGTCTAAATGGGCCTTTACTCTGTGTGACTAACATTTATATAAGTGATTACACTATCAGAGCAAAAGGACCATTTTTTGTGGAAAACTGACCCCTTGTAGGGAGGCTCTAGGGACCACCGACCCATCCAAGCCGTTGGAGGCCATAATACTACTACCATGGCTACTTTTGATATGGGCAAACTCATTGCTCTGATGCATCGGACAGTCAAGCCAAGAGAGCGTCATCCTCTAGTGAAGACATCTCTCTCCAAAGCAGGAAATCACAAGACAATGGTGCCGGTGTGATCATGTGAGCTCTAGAAGGGGGTTTCTATGGGGTTGGGCAACTTCTGACACCATTCCCTGCTTACATTAGTTTTTGCACGCATAAAATACGCAGTACACGTATGTAAAACAAACACATACGTGAGCATACGCAATTTAATATGTAGAAAAACTGCCTAAGATAGATGCTGTAAACCCCGAGCCTTTAGCTTGCTGGAGGTGCCTCGTATGTAACTTAGTATGTACTCGTATGTACTCCCGGCACATGATGCGATGTACCACGGACTCAGAATCGCAATTATTGTAATCCTGAATGAAAAAGTTTTCACTACAACTATTCATGAAATACCGACATGCTTGAACATATTAACAAGTCATATACGGCTTTCACAGCGGCGTTAGGGTCAGTTCAGAAAGAGAAAGCAGAGGGACATCTAAAAGTCAAGATGGTGCCTAATTAGCATCAGACAGGAGGCTGCACTGCATGAAAGTGACTGAATTATACACAAAAGACCCCCAAAGCGTGAAGTTCATCAGGTTAGGGTGCAGTGGGGATAAAGTGTGTTTTTGTTGGCGCTGCCCTTTAAAGTATAGTACTCTGGTTGCTAACTTATGGCGTTTTATTATTCCCTTCACTGAATTCACAGTATGCAGTCAGCTCCCTCTAGTGGTGGCTGCAGATAGCCAGAATGCTACGCTAGTCAATGTAGGAAATTTAGAGGGTTTTTTCCCTGCCAAAATAAACCCAAAGTTCTGGCCAAAAATTCAGAACCCAATTTTTATCTATTAGAACAAACAAAAAGAAATTTAAAACTGCACATAACACCCAAATAATGTGTTCCCTATTGACAGGATAAGGAAAAAATAGATGATTGTTGGGGGTCCGATCACTATGACCCCCAATGACCACAAGAATGAGAGTCCCGAGTGACCCACAATAAATGGCGAGGTGGTCATACCTGCGCACTACTGCTCCATGCATTTCCATCGGTCTGTCAGAGATAGCCGAGCGTTTGTACTCCACTACCTAATGCCATGTGAAATCTGCCTATAGTGACAGAGACACACAGACAGATAACAGAAGAGTGTGTGGAAGGGGGGCTTTACTTGCTGCTCTGTCGTGCTATACATAAAATTCTATGGAGCAAGGAGGACAAAGCTGCTGAAGGGAGACTGAGACAAAGAAATACTGCTGCGGCTAATAGTAAGTGTTTTATCTCACCGCAGTGCTGGAATCACAGCTACACTGAGCAGTATTGCTGTATAATGTCCTTGTTAAAGGGGTTGTCTCGCGGCAGCAAGTGGCGTTATACACTTCTGTATGGCCATATTAATGCACTTTGTAATGTACATCGTGCATTAAATATGAGCCATACAGAAGTTATTCACTTACCTGCTCCGTTGCTAGCGTCCCCGTTGCCATGGTTCCGTCTAACTTCGGTGTCTTCTTGCTTTTTTAGACGCGCTTGCGCAGATGCATCTTCTCCCTTCGGCTGGTCTTGGAAGCATCGGCGTTTTGGCTCCGCCCCCTTTTCGCGTCATCGCGTAGCTCCGCCCCCGTCATGTGCCGATTCCAGCCAATCAGGAGGCTGGAACCGGCACACGTCATGGGGCGGAGCTACGCGATGATGCGTACAAGGGGGCGGAGCCAAAACGCCGATGCTTCTAAGACCAGCCGAAGGGAGAAGATGCATCTGCGCAAGCGCGTCTAAAAAAGCAAGAACCATGGCAATGGGGACGCTAGCAACGGAGCAGGTAAGTGAATAACTTCTGTATGGCTCATATTTAATGCACGATGTATATTACAAAGTGCATTAATATGGCCATACAGAAGTGTATAGACCCACTTGCTTTCGCGAGACAACCCCTTTAAGGTTGTGCATCCACGACCTGTGGTTCTACAGGTTTCCTTGTGCACAGCTTCACAGGTAGGGGTTAATTGAGCTGGCTGGATGTGGTATTCTCCGCCAGCCAATCCCCTCTTGTTTACTGCATATAAAAACAAGCATCTCTTAGTAGTTGATGCTGGTCATTTTACGTATCACTGTTAATCCCACTCAGAACTGGTGTTATGCATGCTTGTCTGAAGTGTCTCTCACCTTCCCTGAAGACGGTCTGGACACCTGTAGTCCTTGTCGGTATCATATGCAGAACCCTTCTTCCCTTCCCTTTGACAGGTGTGGCCTCCAGATGATATCCTATGTCTTGTGTGTGTGTGTGTGTCAGATGTATGATGCCTGACACTGTTCTCTATGTCAGCACGGTGGCTGACTCTCTATTCCCCTGGTGTGAGGAGACTTGGACTGGCTATGGTTTACAATTAAGGATGAGCGAGTATACTCGCTAAAGCACTACTCGTCCGAGTAATGTGCTTTAGACGAGTATCTCTCTGCTCGTCCTTAAAGATTCGGGGACCGCTGCGGAGCAGGGAGCTGCGGGGGAGAGCGGGGAGGAATGGAGGGGAGATCTCTCTGTCCCTCTCTCCCGCCCGCTCTCCCCTGCTCCCTGCCGCGACTTACCTGTCAGCCGCAACGGTCCTCGAATCTTTATGGACGAGCAGAGAGATACTCGTCTAAAGCACATTACTCGGACGAGTAGTGCTTTAGCGAGTATACTCGCTCATCCTTATTTACAATCTGTATGCATGTGAGCTCTGAGTGGGGTTCTCGTTATATGTTGTATGCACAACCTGATATGTAGTGAACAGCAACGTGTTTTGTATGTCTGTGCAAGTGGCCAGGTATGTGCTCTATGTGCAATCCTGTTCTGTGTGGTTTGCATTTCTCTGTATGTTGGTGTGAACAGTGACATGTGTGGTATGTCTGTGCAGGTGGCCAGACATGTGCTTTCTGTGCAGTCCTGTTCTGTGTTCAGTGTGTGTGAACAGTGTCGTATCCTGTGTTTTTAGTGCATTTCTCCAGGTTCCTAATCAAGGATAGCCAGGTCCCAGATGAAGACAGCGGGGCCGACCTTATCAGGACGATTACCCTGCTTTTAGGCAGGGGTACCCAACTTTCTCTCATTAGTAAGGGACATTTCCTGGAGAGGTGCAAGTTGCGAGTGCAAATGCTGTGTGAGTGTTTGTGGTTTTAAAAGAACACTATCCTGCGTCCACATGGAGCCGTAGCGCTTTAGTGCACTGAGAGGACATAACAGTCCTCCATTCTGCTGCTGCTTCTCTGTGTGCGAAAGACAAGAGATTGGAGGGGGCTTGATCTTCTCTATGTGCAATGTATACAGATAGCATAGTATCTAGTCTATACCCAGCAGCCCAGGTAACAAACCTCAAAATGAGAGACGGAGCCTGCAGAGAGGAACACTGGTGATACAGTAAATGTTAGGATACACGTCATATAATGACTGCAAATAGTGTTATTCCTCATGCACACATAACTTTTCAGAATAAGCTATCTGTAAGTGCTGGTACACTTTAAGAAGTAGTTCCCACCTGTTGAAAAAGCTAGAGAATGCCTTTTACAAAAACATATCTGACACTTTGAAGGCTAATTGCCCATTCTTGGTCCGTAAACACCTACAACGATAGAAGCAACAAAACATCTCACAAAAAAATAAACATCTGCCCAAAATATACACAGATCACTCAGACATAAAAAGTGTCCTGCCTGTAAAGCCATGCCAGGAGCTTGTGCATTAGAGAATACAGAAGCGGACTGCAGGGATCCACGGTGTGACACAATGTGACAAATCTAAGCAGAGCAGATGTTTTGTAGCATGTAAACAGCAGCCGACGAGGTGTAGAAAGCAGCAGAGGATTGAATTACTCCTCATACATTGCTTGGGGCATACGACTAAGTACAGCGAGTGACACAACTACTGAGTCTTCACTGCTGAAGAACAGACAGGTCACTTTTATCTTCCTTCTTTGTTCTGTACATTCATACATGTTGCTACTATATACATAATGGCCACTTTATTAGAGCCCCGGCCCTCTCACGATTGGCGCTTCCCTGTATGGAAGTTCTCCCCGAGTGCAGAATAAAATAACGTGGATCAGTTTCAGTGTAAATCCACATTAGATGGGAAAATCCAGCGATCTGAGCGACTTCCAACAAGGCCGGGTCATCGGTGCTAGACTAGCCGGGGCCGGGTCATCGGTGCTAGACTAGCCGGGGCCGGGTCATCGGTGCTAGACTAGCCGGGGCCGGGATGTCACTGCCAGTTGCATGGGGTTTTCTTGTGTAACAGAGTGGAAAGGATACAGCGAATGTCTGATCAAGGAAACATCCAGTGAAAAGGGGATCCTGTGGATGGAAACTAATCGGAAAGGGATCAGAGGAAAAGTATCATTCGAATGTGACTCTGCTCTCACAATGGTGGAGCGCAGGAGACCATTTCTTTTCCTTGTATGTACAGTATGGTTTTGGCTGGGAGGTGAATAATAATGTTCTCTCCCACTTCGGAGAGGCAATAGTAGATGTGTGGAGTTGTTGGGAACACCCAATACCCGTCTGGTATGTTATTGGTACCATCAGTTCAGTGACCCACGAGGAATTCGACTACCCTCTACTGTCTACCACCGGCTATTTACAGTCTCCCTGGCGGGCGGTCGTCTGGGCGTCAGTCACACTGGGCTCTTTTCCTTTCCCCGTTTCTGGAGTGAAGGCTTTAAGGCTGATATTAGAGCATTTCATTCCTAGTGATTCCCTGGGACGCTGTTATCATTAGCAGCTCTCCAGTGACACCTCCTCTATAAGAAGACCCCTCGTACACGCTGCAGATTGCTGGTGGCATCTGTCCAATATTAAAGTCCCCGCGGCCTCGCTGAATAATTAGCATATCGCTGGTAGACAGCGTGATACAACGGCTCATCTGCTGTAAATTATATATACCTAAGAAGTCACCAAGGAGTTCTGTGGCCATATAAAGTAGGAGGCTGCGTGAGCACGGAGGTGGCGTCTAATATTCATTATAACATAGTAGGGGACACTATATTCCCTCTAATGCACACTCAGCTGCTGCAGAACCTCACAATGAAGAGTAAGGTGGAGAGACCACCAGTGATTGATATCAAAAGTCCTCACCGTTCTAAAAGTTCTACAGCAGCTGAGGTGCGTATCGTGATGTTCTGTAGCAGCTGAGGTGTGTATTACAATGCTCTGCAGCAGCTGAGGTGTGTATTGCGATGTTCTGCAGCAGCTGAGGTGTGTATCATGATGTTCTGCAGCAGCTGAGGTGTGCATTATTATGCTCTGCATGAAGTTGAGTTGTGTATTATAATGCTCTGCAGCAGCTGAAGTGTGTATAATAATGCTCTGCAGCAGCTGGTGTGTGTATCGTGATGTTCTGCAGCAGCTGAGGTGTGTATCATGATGTTCCACAGCAGTTGAGGTGTATATAATAATGCTCTGCAGCAGCTGGTGTGTGTTATGATGTTCTGCAGCAGTCGAGGTGTGTATTGCGATGTTCTGCAGCAGCTGAGGTGTGTATCATGATGTTCTGCAGCAGCTGAGGTGTGCATTATTATGCTCTGCATGAAGTTGAGTTGTGTATTATAATGCTCTGCAGCAGCTGAGGTGTATATAATAATGCTCTGCAGCAGCTGGTGTGTGTATCGTGATGTTCTGTAGCAGCTGAGGTGTATATAATAATGCTCTGCAGCAGCTGGTGTGTGTTATGATGCTCTGCAGCAGTCGAGGTGTGTATTGCGATGTTCTGCAGCAGCTGAGGTGTGTATTATGACATTATGCATCATATAGGGCACAGAACTGTATAGTAAACACTGCAGCTGCTGAAATACCTCTTTTTCAACCAGAAAGGGACATTACTAAATAGTCAGTGAGTGGTTGGCTCAGGAGGAAGAGCCTCCAACACAAGTGATGCGGGACCGGCGGCTCCTAAGAAGAATCAACCATCTTTGAATAATAATCTGATTCTAAAATGTTTATAGCAAAAAAAAAAAAAAACTCGTTCACCAAGTGTGATAATATCAGTACTTCTATGGTACGCCACGCTCAGTGCCAGCGGACTCCGCACTTGTATGCAATCATTGGACAACACTTCGTGGTACATTGTCCGGGCCGAGTCACAGCAAAAGCCCCTTCACGTAATCCTCACCGCCCCCCACTACACAGACTGATCCAAAAACATCAACTCTCCTTCGGTATGAAGTGAGGCTGCTCCTTTATTGGGTCTAGCGGGGTTCACTAAAAGAGACAAATTGGATTCTTTATGTCTCCCTCCAAGAACAACTGGATAGGATATCTCATCAATAATTTGCGAATACAAATGAGAATGTCAGCTGTCCTGCTGCATAAGCCGCCCGTCCCCCGGGGGCCAAAGGTAAAGTGTAATCTTTATTATTAATGTAACGTCGGGGAGGAAGGCGAATAAATATTTAAGTAGGAGTCTCCAGGCAGTTGTTGGCGGCCGGGCCTTGAACATAGGTTTTACACTGCACAGCCGGGGCTCCCGGGATTCATTGTTGCCACATTAAAGCCCTCGGTGCCATTCAGGCCTGCGAGGCATTAAGAGGTAACACCGCCGATGAACTCTGACTGCTTCTCTGAAACAGTTCACGAGAATATAGAATGTATTGTTAATCAGCGGCTGGTTTTGGCCTCCGGGGTAAACTGAAGGCTTCATCATATAGACGGAAAACACCGTCAGGCACACTCGGTTTAATCCCCAAACTGCAGCCAAGTATTGTATATGGGGCCATTAGTGCAATTATTTATGCCTTAAAGGGTCTTCTGTGACATTAAGTTGTCCCCTATCCACAGGATTGGGTATAACTAGCTGAGTGCTGGGGGTCCAACTGCGGAGATCCCCAGAACAGGGGTCCCGCGTCCCTGAGAGACTGGCAGAATGAATGCAGCGGCGTACAGACTCGGCTACCGCTCCAAAGAAGCGCCAGAGATTGCAGAGAGCTTGAATTTAGCGCCCCCACTGAAATGTATGGGGTGATGGCCCAGCATGCGCAGCTGCTGCGCTGTTCATTTTGCCCATCTGTTGGTGGACACAGGACCCCCATTCTGGCGATCAGTGGGAGTCACAGCCACTGATCCGCTAGTTATCCCTATCCTGCAGATAGTGGAGAACTAATGTCACCAGGATGCTCCCTTAAAGGTGTCCTCATACAATCCGCTAGTTGGCTGCGCAGTCAAAAATACTTGCGAGGTCTTTGGGATGCTTTTGTGGCCAAATATGTTTTTTAACAGGTAGAACTAGTATTTCTACCTGGAAAAAATGATCATCCCACGTCCCATGGAGAGAAATCTGCAATTCTGACACCGATTTCTTTATTAGAAGATAACGTGGAGCTACAGGCGTGTATGGGATGTGTGTGTGTGTGGGGGGGGGGGGGGTATACCTAGCTCCTCCCACCCACAGTGACATCACTGAATGGAGTGCAGGTCACACCTGCAGTATGTAGCTCCACCGACCGCAGTGACGTCACTGAATGGAGAGCAGGTCACACCCACAGTATGTAGCTCCTCCCATCCGCAGTGATGTCACTGAATGGAGTGCAGGTCACACCCGCAGTATGTAGCTCCTCCCATCCACAGTGACGTCACTGAATGGAGAGCAGGTCACACCCGCAGTATGTAGCTCCTCCCATCCGCAGTGATGTCACTGAATGGAGTGCAGGTCACACCCGCAGTATGTAGCTCCTCCCATCCGCAGTGATGTCACTGAATGGAGTGCAGGTCACACCCGCAGTATGTAGCTCCTCCCATCCGCAGTGATGTCACTGAATGGAGTGCAGGTTACACCCGCAGTATGTAGCTCCTCCCATTCACAGTGACGTCACTGAATGGAGTGCAGGTCACACCCGCAGTATGTAGCTCCTCCCATCCGCAGTGATGTCACTGAATGGAGTGCAGGTCACACCCGCAGTATGTAGCCCCTCCCATCCGCAGTGATGTCACTGAATGTAGTGCAGGTCACACTTCTGCAGCCACTTTTCCATTCTTTTTACCGAGCCTGATGAAAATAGCTGAGCGCTTTCCACGCAGTCGTGTCTGGCAGGCCCATTGTAAATAAATGGAGCAACGCTGCACAAGCACGACCTGAACTCTATTCACTGTGGGGGGCTATAATGAGGAGGCCAGGGGGGGAAGGGACCCCCGTTTCACTGGATCAGCCCCCACCAATCTATCAGTAGATGGGTGAAAACTTGAAAAGCATCCTGTAACCAGAATACCCCTTTAACTTAGTGGTGTAGTCAGGTAAATACTAGAACTGCTGATGTGTATGGGTGATGGAGGAGTGGGCGGATGTTCTGTCACCTCTGTATTACACATGTCTTCTTCAGCATCCCGAGACGTCAGCCCTACGGGGTTTGGCAGGAAGCCGGATTGCCAGAACCTATAGAGATATAAGACTTCTATCACATCTATAAAGCAGACCAGATGGGAACAACAGCAATCCCCGAACTGCCAGCAAGTTCAACACCATCTTCTTGTCATCCTTAGGGAGGAAGGAAACGACATCTCTAGATAAATATCCCCCCTGGAGACACAGGAGATTGGAAAATATTTTACTAAACTCATCCTGCCATGAATCCAAGTAGATGAGCTTATCTGTCCTCCATAGTACATCTGAGGCCCAGGTCGCGGTCAGCTTACCATCACCCATACTAACCGGGAAGACGTGAGTCCTCATGCCGCAGACATTTCTGTAACTGTCCCAATCTGATGAACAGAGCGGGTTTTCAGAGGCTGAGCTGCAATACCAGATACTGCCACAGACAAGAGTGGTGCTATTGGGAAGACCGTAATCTTACATCAGGATAGGTCATCAATATCAGAGCAATGGGGGTCAGCCGCTCAGGACCCCCACTGATCAGCTGGTTGACGAGGTTGCGGCCTCTTCTCAGACTTGTGACATCACATTCATTGGTCACACGGCTTGGGGGCAGCTTAGTCCCATTCAAGTGAAAAGGCAAGATAAGACAAGACAGGTTGTGCAAGACCAGGCACAACCACTATGAAATGTACGGCGCTGTGCCTGGTATGCAGTAGACAGCGGCGCTCACCTGAGCACTGTGGCCACTTCAGTCTGTTGATCGATGGCAGTTCCAAGTGGTGAAACCTAGCCGACCAGATATTGATGACTTACGCCGAAGACTGGTCATCAATATTGAAGTCCCAGGCAACCCCTTTAAGTTTGTTGTGACTGTTTGAAAGGGCTCCAGATGTATGTAACTGTACACCTATACAACGGCATGTGCGGCCATTGACTCCCATAAAAAAAAAGTAAGAAAACATACCAAACACCCCATAGTTTTTTGTATCCACCAGTGTTAAAAAGCACAGCTGACTAGGTTTCTCAGGGGTGGATGGGCAGAAACAGCCGAGTGCCCCCTGCTAAACTGCAGTGTGACAACCTATCGCCGCGGGTCAGTAATGGCGTCGCTCCGCTTTTATAGATCGTCTGTTTGCTAGATGACTACAATGTCAGCTAAGTTTGCAGTGTCAGAAATGCGAGACGGGGAGGATGCAGGCAGACGCACGCGGTTCTGGCGCAGTCAGGGGACGGTTGTTGCTAGGAGACGGAGGATGCCCAGCTGGAATTGTGACTAAGGCATCAGTGAGCGGAGGACGGGTGTGTCTGGTGCCCGTATGATGGATCTCATCCCCGGTCAGACGCTCCCGCTGGGATGTGCGCAGGATTACAAGACAAATGCAGATCTCAGGCTAATGAACCACTCCGGGGATAAGGATGGGGTCCGCCTGTCCTCTACCTCCCACCCGTCAGCTTTCATGGAAGGCACAAATGGCATTTAAATACCTATCTGAAGATAATTGTAACCCTTTCCTTGCTGCCGTGCGCAGAGTATCGTCCTTCTGCCTGCTCTTTGAGGTACTACCGTAGTAGTATACATAATACTTGGCCACTGTCATAAGGGGCAGAGGTGAAGAAAACGAAGTACAGAAAATCCCGACTGCTGCCCCCCATTCATATGAAGCCCCAGCGGGCCCACCTGCAGATGAAGTGTAAATGTCATGGCTGATCGGGATTGGGGCGGTGTCACGGTGTCAGCCCTACCCAAGTCATCCTCACACCGGCGCATGCTCACTGTCACTTCCGGGCCGGGTACTGATGAGTGCACCTCTCTGCTGATGTATGGGCTGATTGGTTGTTCGGGAGAATGGCATCCCAGCCGACCAATCAGCCTGAAACTGTGTATATTTATTCAGATTCTTCCTCGCAGTTATGTTTTTTGTCTGAAGGTGTTTCTGGTCCTGCCGGCGGCTCCTTGTCCTGACCGGCGTCTGGGTGAAGACAAGTCTGCTGGTTACATATTTACTTATGAGTTTGCACCTCTTCTTCTCTGGGATTCTTTTGAGTGCCATATTTCCTTGTCACTTTTCCCTGTCACCATCTAAGTCAGGGTTACTCTAGATTCCTGACGTGGGGTCGCCCTCTTCGGAGCAAGCACTCTGTTGGTAGGCAGGGTCCTCCCGAATCAGAGGATTTAGGGTTTCCCGTTTTGTATTTCCTTATACATTTTTTTGTTATCCACGTTTATACGAAATATGTATATATTCAGCATTTTATGGTGCAACCAGAAACCTTGGGAGACAGATACTGGGCTTCTTCAAGAGCGGTGGACATTGATATGGTTGAGCATTGGGAGGATGAGGTTATTAAGCCAAAAAAATGTGCATAGAAAACACATTTACGGGTCCAAAACAAACAAAACACTTGTTGGGACAAAGGTGAGGTGGGTATTAGTGTATCTTGACGCCACTGGAAGCTAGGGGTTTGACAGGACTTCCATGAGGAACACCCCCTGTCACACCCCTAGCTCCCGATTGGCTTAAGAGCTGAAGGTCCTGCTACCGTGAATTTAGTCCTGAAGGGGACGACTTCACTGATGTGACTGCAGGTACCCTGGCATTCCTCTTGCCCGGCGCGCTGCACTCCCTCCTGAAGCAGCGCCCCCCCCGCCACTCAATACCGCTCACCGCTCCAGCACATGCACCCCTGCTGCAGTCCAACAGGTCCACTCATTAAACAGGGTCCCCCCCGGCGCTCAGTCCGACCGACCGTTCCGCTTACTAGTTTCTAAATGGTGGCTCTCTGTGCAGCGCGCAGCGCTCACTGCTCCCTGGCACTGCACCACTGTGAAGTTCCGACCGCCGCCTCACTGTGCACCGCTCACCATTGCGTCCCACTACTGCCCTCTTAGAAGTTCCGACCGTCGGCTCTCTTGGCAGCGCTCACTGCTGCGTCCCCCAGCACCGCTCACAAGTGCATACCGCCGGCTCTCTCTGTGCAGCGCTCACCGCTGCATCCCACACCAACGCTGACAAGTCCTGCACGCCGGCTCTGTCCGCAGCACTCACCGCTCCATCCGACGCCTCTCATCCTTCCTCCACGTCCGCAGCCGGCGACTACAGGACCCGTGAGACCACTGCCCGGGAGACAGCTGGAGAGCTAATCAGGAACAGGGGGCAGCAACCCCCTGTCAAACTGCCAGTATCTTGGCTCCACCAGTAATTCTGGTGGCGTCAAGATACACTAATACCAGTGAGGTGTACGGAAGTGTTTCAAACAATGAGGTGCCAAAGGAAGCTTTCAAAAACTGAGCTGAGTGCTGAGCTGTAGATAGTTAATAAGTATCAAGGTTCTAATGACTATCGTATTAAGGATTCTTCATATTCACTAATGCTGGCTCGTAGCCGATTTCCACATGTATCAGGTTAAGAGTAATACAAATCTCAGCCAGATAGATACACTATGTAAATACTGATTTCAGAAAAACTTGTACTACACGTTTCTTAAAGCCGTGCGAGTTGGGACGGGCGATATGTGCTTCTGGTTCCTGATGGTTTCATTTCTGGTTTTGGCTCAAGAAACTGCATCTCAAAATGCAAGAGAAAAAACAAGTGTTTCCCAAGGCCGACCTCACACGGGCGCACGGGGTAACACCTCCACAATGTGGATTCGGGATAGTGACGCTTTACAGATAACATTACAGCCGCATAGCATCAGTACTCAGTCTGTATTTACCTCCAGATTTCCCATCATTGATTCTCTTTTGCACTGGGCAAATATGAATCCATATTAACCCAATGGAAAATATCACCTATGAATGCAAATACTGATGGAATACGGCTGTAATGTGCCCATATTACGCTCATGTGAAACCAGTCTAAGGATTGGTAAAACTCTTTATTTATTTCGGTGACAACATTGTACAAAACAACAATCTAGGTAAAAAGAACTACTTAAAACAAATAGATCTAGCGATATCCTTCGATCCTGATATTTTATAAAAAGCACAAAAAGATAAAACTAAACATAATGCTATATTATTTGGGGGGGGGGGGGGTTACAACTATAGAAGCATAAAGGCGGCGGGTCTTGTTGTCGGCCGGCTAGTCCAGGAAATGTAATACATAAACTCCACAAGAAAAGCAAAAAAAAAGTCTTCCCGCGTTTTTTCGGATTCCTGTTTGTAACACAATCTTTCTGCACCGTTAAACATCTGGAATCGCGTAAGGATGTTTTCTGTCTCTGCTTTATCTGCCTTTTACATCTGCCGCCTTGTTTTACACGAAGTTAAACAAATGAAGTGACTAAAGGTTTGTGTTTGGGGGACGGCCGAGGGGTTAACATCTACTAACCCGCAGATCGGGCTGCAGAATGTAGGAAGGAGCACAACGGGCCCGCCGAAAACAGTCACAGCAGCATCTTACCGCAGCGCTCTAATACTACCCTCCGTATCGGCACGTCTGATGGACACTGGATATGTAGTCAGCGAGTATCAAATCGGACTTGTTTTATATCTTTATTTCAAAATTAGCTACTTTGATTCATTTTGTTTTTACTTTTGACCCTATAAACCCGCTGAGGTTTGTAAAGGTTCCTTATGGGATCGTTCACACGGGCGGTTTATTTTTTTTCACTTTCGATATTACCGCCAACAAGGCATTTTTTAAACAATTAAGCAGTTTGTCAACAATCACCAGATCCTCTGCTGGTGGTCATCAGTTAGAATGATACTTCTCTACGTGTTAGGGGGTTTCTGGATAGTTAGTGGCCCACACAAGGCCGCTTTCATATTCTTATAGGGAAACAGGAGTGGGGCGGTAAAAAAGAAGGGGGTCCCACCTCACACTAGTGGTTTGTTATGGATCCAGCTTTACTAGAGATGGAAGTGAAATGGAAAGCATCTGTAAGCTTTCCACTTCCATCCATTGTCAGCATTTAAAACAGCTGGTGGTATCCAGGGCAACAGCAAGTCTGAAAAACCCAATACAGATGTTGTCCATAATCAGATCTGAACCGGCAACTCCAGTGCTAACAGGTGAGCCACCACGCTCCTTCTATCTTCTTAGCAGGAGGAGGAAGAGTGAAGAAACTTGATGACGCCACGGCTAGGCCCATGGGGCTCAAGGTTCAGACTATGGACAATCTCTGCTTGGAGGTTTTATATTTTCATTGTGTTTATTCTCCTCCTCCTTTGGCTCAGTTGTTTGCACTGTTGCCTTGCAGTGCTGTTGATGCAGGTTCTAATCTGACCAAGGTGGATGTCTGTATGGTGCTTTACAAAGTTATGTTGCCCTTGATGAGATTTGAACCCAGGACCCCAGCATTGCAAGGCAACAGTGCCAATCACATTCAGACCACTACCACGCAGAAAACCGGAAATGAAAAACGGATTGCTTTCCAGTTCCATCGGCCTCGCTTTGACAACAATGCAAGAAATACAAGATCTGTCTGTACCCGGTTATCACTGGCCTTAGTGGCCTCAAGCCGTATGCCACTGTGGCATGTGAATCCGCTGCAGTGGCCACATGTCTCTATGGAATGTCCAGTACCAGCTGGTGTAACACAGGCTACAGGTGAGGACGAGCGAGGCGGAGCGGGACCAGCGGGGGATTGCAGCAGTGAGTATAACTTAGTTTGGCACTTTCAACTATTTTCAGCCCTCTTTTTTCCCCTATGAGCTGGAGACACCCCCCCCCCCCCCCCTGCCCTTTACAAAGGTTTTTCGGGACTTTAAAAATCTTTAGTGGCTTAAAATGGTATAAAATAAAGAAAAGCGGTCTACTAAACTAACCTGCTCCAGCGGCCTCGTCCACTGCTGGGTCCTTGGGCCTGGAGGCAGCTGACAGGCAGTCATGGGTCATGTGCTGCTCATTATGCTCAGCCAATCACAGGCGCCAGCGGTGATTCTTCCACCGCCACTAAAGCATGGGCTTGGCTGAGTGGTCAGGGTTCCAATGTACGGCTTGTGGATGCCTGTTTGCTGTTTCTGGGCCGGGGGCCACTGAAGCAGGCGAGTATACATTTCTTCTTTATTTATACTATTTTAAGCCGATAATTATCTTGTAAGTCCAAGGAAACCCCTTTAAGGATCCACCTGCACGGCCATAAGTTCAGGGAGTGTGCTATCGGCTTATTCCAGGAACGGCACCCGCACCATAAGGGTCTATAAGGCTATTCACAAGAAGGATCTCTCACCGATCTGCGTGTCCTACAATAGTACAGCACATAACCACTTCTCGCAGGAGTGTATTCTGGTGGTGGTTTGGGGGTTGGTGGAGCGTGTGCCCCAGATTCCTGGGGATCCTCAAGCCACTATTTATATATACACCATCCTACCAAAAGTAATTGGGCACCTAAACAAGAACCCAAAGTAGTATTTATTTGCATATGTTAATACTTAGTGGGACTCCTTTGGCCCTAATGACATCAGATACTCTCCGTGACATATATAATACTAACATCTGATACACTTCAGCTGGTATTTCCCTCCATTCATACTGCAAATGTCTGGCTAGTTCTTTTAAAGAAGATGCATCTGCCTGTCTACTGTGGTGCATTGTCATTGAACAGTTGAGCAATGGAAGAATGTTCTATGGATGGATGTACATTCCGATGGACGTGCCGCGGTGTTGAGGATATTCCACAATTGGACAGAATTCTGACGTGAACCCTGCTAAAAATCTTTTGGATTAAGTGGTACGTCAGGTCAGGACACATGAAGAGTGTCCATCTTCTTTGAGAGAACTCGCCAGATGTTTGCAGGATGAATGGAGGGAAATACCAGCTGAAGTGTATCAGATGTTAGTAGAAAGTATGCCAGGGAGAGTATGCGATGTCATTATGGCCAAATGAGCCCCACTAAGTGGTGACACACATGTAAATAAATATTACTTTTGATTCTTGTTCAGGGTCCCATTACGTTTGGTACAATGGTGTAGTGTTACAGCAGCAGACTGAGTGAATACCTTGGGTGAAGGAAACCCTAGCTGTGACTTATTGTATACGGCTTGTAGGGTAGATCTAGAACAAATGTACTTCACTATTCTATGAAAACTTTGCTCCCCACTATCTAAATAGACACTTTAGAGCATGCTGACATTGTGAAGTGGAGGGCATCATATTGAGGTTTTGGTGGTCTATTTCCTGGTTTTCTCCATCTCTGATCAGGTCTTCTTCCCCCTCCCTACTTAACTCATCCATACTTGTTAACAATTTCTAACATAAATCTGCAGGGAGAACTATTAAGTGCGGATTAGCGCTATGTTGCTCTTCTATAGCTTGTATGGGTTTAATCACCATGACACTCGCTGTTCACCAGACCGTCATCACAAGGTTTTCCAAATGGTCTTTCAAACTGAACTTGATAAAGAGAGGATGTGCCCGGCCCCTGATCTTTGTGCTCCGGGACATTAATAGTCCAAAGTGTTTATTTGATGGGGGATTCACATTGCATTCACAGTAAAGCCCCCAATCTTGGCCTAGATGTCCACCAATGAAAAGTCTGTTACCCCCAGAGACCAAAACCATTTTCCCTGAGTAAATGCTGCAGGGATAAAAAATGAGGCCCTGAGCAAAGAGTCTCCGCCGAGCTAATATTTGCCTTTTCTCATCAGCTAGCCCCCGAGGTCGGAGGTGACCACCTGCTCTTCTCCTTTGGGGAAAAGAAGATAAAAAGGGAAGCTTGAGAAGCACAAATATAGGAATAAAGCCCTTCAGAGTTACTGAACGAATGTGCATTCTGTAATATGCCAAATGCTACAGTATGTCTCTTAAAGGGATCATTTAAATAGTGGAACCATTTAAAGGGGTTTTCTTATTAAGAATACTTATCTCCTATCTACGGGATAAATGGCAAGTGTATTGATTGATGGGGGTTGATGGCTGGGACCCCCAACAATTTTGAGGATTGCATACCCCGATTACCCCATGTGAATGGAGTCATGGTGAACATGTTTGATTACACTTTTAGGGGATGGAGGGAGATCGATCCACTCAACAATCTTCCTCCGTCCCACAGAAATGAATGGAGTGGTGGTTCAGCATTTGCATTGGTGCTCCATTCATATGGTGCGAGGAATATGTCAATCCAACATGGTAATGAGTTGCCAATTAAAGTTACATTTATGAATATTCTTGGTCCTCGGACTTCTTCATCTGACAGCGGGGCCGCGGTTCCCTGACTTGTCTTGGTTATCAGGTAGCCCAAGTTGCCCTAAACTTGGTGATGCATGTAGGGAGGATATCTGACTACTACAAAAATATTATTATGTAGCAACTACAAGTGAACATCTTTAACCAATATGACCCACATTAAAGGGTGTAAGACGGCAGGCGTGGACCTACTGTGGCACTAACTGATTTGGCTGTGAGCTTTTCCTGAGGGCTGCTCTAAGGAGTCATCTACTTTTCACCCTTTAACCCCTTCTTGAGGGATCTGGCCTTTGTTGTAGAGAACCTCCAGGTTATTTTCCCAGAAGGAGTATTAGTTCAGTGACAGCTGGTCCAGGAAAGCCAAAAGGCACCGAATTGTGGTACCGAATGGACAGGCGAGGACGTAGTCAGTATAACGGGCTGGGTCAGGACAGTAGAAGGTCAAGCAACACAGTTAACAGGCAGAAGGTGTTCAGGCAAAGCATAGTCCATATACTACACCAAGGTCAGGACAGGCAGAGTTTGGGTAAGCTAGGCAATCAGGCAGAGAGTCAAAACCAAGAATCAAGCGGAATACATATACACCTTCACAGAACCACTAGGAAACTCCTGCTCAGGCGCCCTGCAGTGGGGTAAGATAACATGAGAATGGCTGGTATAAGCTGGGGATGGAAACGTTGGGTGGATGCACTGCTGCTTTAAGAGGTAGGCCAAGCATTGATGCATGCCATGTGGGCAGAGTTGGCTGCAGATGGAAACATTGGGTGTGTACATTGCTGCTTTAAGAGGTAGACAGAGTATGGGCAAATGCCATATGGGTAGAGGAAGCAGCTGGTAGAATAGTGAGGTGTCTGCCACTTAGAAGACAATCAGCAGGAGGAGGAGGGGGTGCCGTGAACTGCTGGTAGTGGCAACTTCTGTCTATGAGGCCACTCCCAAACAGACCTCTTTTACCACAATTTGGGGCCTTGCAGACAAGCGCTAAAATGCTGCAATTTTTGAGCGCTGTCTGCCCAATTTCTGTGCCTTTTAGCCATTGTTAACTCCCCTCATCGCCCATCACAATAATGGGTTGCGTTAAAAAACGTCAAACGCTGTAAATGTTCGAAAACGCTGCGGTTCCGGATGCGGCGTTTTGTGAGCGCATGTGTGAGAGCGACCTTAGGGTGTATATGGTTTTCAGAGACTACCTGCAACCCCTCTATTTGCCTTTGGAAGACTTGTTATGATTATGTATTACACACTTACCCATTTACATCAGTGGGAAATGCGTTCTATTACATTTCGGACCCCTGCTGCTGTAGATAAGTATGACGTACTACATGGAGAACTCCTTCAAGTTTCCATTCTACTACTATAGCATACAATATTTTATCATATCAGAGATACTTACCTCCCCACCATGGATTAATGGGAAAATATTGATCAGGTAATATATAGAACGCTGTGTACCAGGCAAAGAGCTGAACTACCTCATCAAGGCCACGTTACAGCTACGGATGGCAGAGCACTTGACAAAAGTTCACCTTCTGCATCTGACCAAGGGGTCTTCTCCTTTAGCCCTTTAAGCCCCCATATCTTAGCTGTTCTATATTATAATAATACACGGTGCTAGACAGAAATTTTTCTTTTTCACCAACTGAACGTGAATAAAGCAATGTGACCCTGCGAGATTGACAAGAGAAATCAGCTCTCCAGTTGCATGGAGCTGGCCATCCGTAACAAATCTTCATTGAGTGGTGGTTCCTGCATTCGGCTGACGTGTGGCCCTTTGTCTCCACCTCGCAGTTAAGCACATGAACCAGCGCCGTACAATAAGCAAATCATTTAAGCTATTTCAGCCAGCAATCTCTTGGCCTCCCCCTTGAAAATGGAAAATGTCATTCACTCCCCGCTCGTTCTGAAGCCGCGGCGGAGAGAGGGAAGATAAAGCGGAGCGCGGTCTATGGAAATGAATTGTGTCATTGGTTCATGACTGAGCAATTGACTAAACACTTTTGCTTATCGCCAGCTCTTGGTTTTAATCCATCCTGGATCTTGGTGTTCAGGAAGCGGCCGCTATCAGCATTCTTCCTGCGATGTGAATGAACACAATGCGATCTGACACGCCACGCAGTCATCACCATGTTCTTTTAGAACACAACTTCTATTCTATTGGTCTCTTGCCAGTTTCCAGACAATAGGAAAAGTGCTGCTTTTTGAAGCTTGATGGGACATTAATCATTCTAAAACACCGTTAACATGTTTCCATTGAAGTAAATCTCAATTGTGGCTGTAATACCAAGCCTGGCCACTACAGCGGAAATGGAGCTGTCTGCTTCCTACAGAAATCAGCTCAGTGCATGAGCTTGTTGGCTCAGAGAACAGGTGATCAGCGGCAGTGCCTGGTGACAGAGCTCAGCTGATTTACTATGGATGATCTATGCTGAGGATAGGCCACGAACTGTTTACAACTAGACAACCCTTTTTATAGTATGTTCAACGAGGTCCAATGTCCATGTCAAGGTTAGAAAATTCAATTTCACTTGCTACATGAAGACATTTTTGGACCATGAACTAATCTTTGTGGTCAACCGTACTTGATCCAAAAATATTTATTTTGCTTAAAGTGTTCCTGAACTTTTTGATGACTTTTCGGAATGAGATTTTGTGTGATTACCTAGAAAATAACACTATATCTGGTCACAATATGACTTGTATTCTGCACTTATCACCAGTTTTCTTCTCTGCAGGCTGTATCTAGAATTTTCAGTTTTCCCTGGCAGGCATGTCTGTGTGAGTCATTCTCTCCTCCCTCTTCCCTCCATAGATGTCTATGGGCAGCAGGAGTCATCACCTTCCTTCACTTCCTGTTGTCTGTCTTGTCATCTGTGCTATTAGAGAAGGATTTCACTTGACAATTAAAGTGGACAGCAAATTAGAAGGCGGGGAGACCCCTGGTGGGGTTTTCAGAATTATAAAAAAAACATACTTTTAGGGAAATAAAGTAATTTGCACTTTTACTAGTTATCACAAATTTTTTTTTTTGTCTTTAGTATGAACCAAAAAAATTTAAGAAATGTTATTTAGTTTTCTGATATATCTATCAAAGCCAATGAATACACATCCTTCCGTGTCCGCATCCTACGATGATGAAAGGCCACTGAGGACTGTAAACCTGACACATTTAATGGCGGAGCTGCCGCAGAGCCTTGACGCCAAGACATTAAACCCGGGTCTCAAGCATGAAACTTCTATAAAATTTTTAGCAGCGTGCCATTAAGTGAATGAAGCGCCGGCGACTGCATCTCCATTGTAAATAGTTATCTGCAGCAATAAATTAATTATGGCCCTTTCTAATGTAAAATACTATAATTCAATTTAAGCACATCATAAAAAAAGATTGATCAAGAGTATAGACTGCGCAAAATTCTCTTTGATCTTCTTCGTTTTCAGTTCTAATGAATTATAAAATCGTGTAAGTGGAAACTAATCTCTTTTATATTCCGCCATCTGTGCCGGCACGCTTCCTTTAATGTTCTCTCACAACAATATAAGCTATCTCGCATGATAAGGAGTGCCTGACGTGACCAGAAGCCATAAATAACGAGAGGAGCGCGCGTTAGACTTGCCGTGGACTCCACTTCTGTAGACCACGTCAGGGCAGACTTAGCGGTTTTTCAAGGGCCGCGGCAGTGATAGATTAAATAAAGTGCGCAGCGGCTGAAAGTATAATTTCGCAAATACAGCCATCGGTTTCTGGACCATCTGAGGTTCCAATAGTTGTTTTTTTATCATGCGTTGACCCTGCTCACTGAATGGCCCAAGTGTCTTCAGAAGAATCAGATGGCACTATTATGTGTGAGGCGGTACTACGTAAGTGCTGTGCAAGGTGCAGTTATGTGCCTACTATACAGCAGACTCAATATACATTAAAGGGGTTTTCTGAGACTTAGAGACTGATGTCCCATCCTCTGGGTAGGTCATCAATATGAAATCAGTGGGGATCCATCGCTCAGGGCCTCCACCAATCAGCTGATAGAAGAGGCTGCAGCGCTCAGCTAAGTGCCGTCCATCAGTCATACGGTCTAAGAACAGCTCGGCCCCACTGAAGTGAATGTAACTAGGCTGCTATTGTAGGCTATTGTACTCTGAAATGTACGGCGCTGTGCCTGCTATGCCGGGAGGTGGATGCGGTGCTCATGCGAGCACCGCAGTGTCTTTAAACATCCCCACCGATCAGATAAGGATGACCAATCCAGAGTGCAGGTCATCAATCTCTTTAATCTTTCTTGCAGCTCTAGGGATTGGTTCAATCTGACAATCTGGTCCTCGGTTCTGAAAAGTTTGAGCGTCCCTGATCTAAGCAGTGAGAACATATACAAGGACATACGTACCATAGAGGTATGCTGCGGCTATGGGGTCCACGGAGAGAGGGGGCCCAGCTTTGGTTCTACTCCGTGTTCTACTTGATGGTGGAACCAGTGCAAGGCTCCCTGTACAGAGGAACAGAATTGCTCAAAAACAAGGAGGTTAGGAACTATCTTAAGGGTCGCAGGAAAGAAGTGGAGATGAAAACACAGGCAGATATGGACCTACCTTGCCACACACTGATTTGACTTTGGGCTATCTTAGGATCGGGGAGCCCCAGTTCTCACCATTGAACACTCCAAGCAGGATTTGGTCTTCACTGCTGGGCCTCTAAGCCATTATCTGATGGAGTGAACCGAGATGTAACCATGGAACTAACATTAGTCAGGGCAGACGGCACAACTTCAGTAATGGGGCCCCGACAAATAACAGTCCAGAAAACGTAGGGGACCATAGGTCGAGGGACAGGTCAGAACTGGAGAACTACACAAACGGAAGCTTTGTCCCAAATGGGATGGAAAGGAATTGCTTGGCCGTCCTCCATGGGATAAGGATGGTAGAACGTGACTGGATAGAGACGGAATTAAGGAGCGAGTGCTGGTCCCTTAAGAAAGGGGGCGGAGGTGTGCACAAGAACTGAAAGAGAGTAGTGGAGGAAGCGTGGCTCACAGCGTGAGGATGACAGCGGTGCCTGACCACGACGCCAGCATCAGGTAAGTGAGGTGGGCAGTGGCAGCGTGCCCCGACACAGTCCTGGGTGCCAAAGACCAGTACCCATCTTCGATGTAGGTCACTGAACACAAACATAGGTTAAAAAAAAGTAATTTCAAATAAGGAAATCACATAATGAGATGTCTGATATGTAATATATAAAAGCCTTCATACATGTAAACCCCTTCACAACAAATCAGGCCAAACGGTGTCAAATCTGGCCACACGAGGTGCCGTCTAAAACAAACACACCTCATCCTAATCTAATGCAGACGGCACAGACCTTATAAAGGCGGATGAGCTTGAGGGCCACAGGGGACGGCCTCCGCCGCTCAATGCTACTGATCATTTTTTTCAATTGCTCTCTCCTCCCACGCTGAGCACGGGAGTCATAAAGGAGTCATAAAGGTTACCGCACATCATCCTTGAGCTTTCAGCTCCTTCCTTCATTGTCCCGACAGGTTTATGGAAATGCAATAATATAAAAGTATAGATAAGTGTCTAACTGTAAAATTATTCCATTAGCGCACGGTAAAATGTTTGTAGGCGATCCGCCCTCCCCAAAATATCTGAAAATGACATCTTAAATTCATCGACTAGCAGCCTGGTGGGACCGAGCCGGCCGTGACTCATACCTCCTGGGTTCCACCAACTCCCTACAGGATAGGTTTGTCTCTTCTAGGCCCAACATTTTCATCACCTCCGGTGCCGCACGATCCGCCCCCACAATTCGTTTTGTACGCTGTGTTTATTTAATGAGCAGCTACTTTGAAAATAGATTTGAATTTATAAGCATTATGCTAATCAGTTTACAGGCGGAATTAGAAGGAAGCCGCCAGATGTTCCTCAAGTTCCTTCCTGGAGTGTCACTCTACGAGGAGCGCCGCTCTGTATAGCGGTAAATGTCACGCTCCGGCAGGTCTTACACAATCGTATGATTACAACGGCGTGAGGCTAATTATGTCTTATTATGTCTTTTACCTGTTTGACTGCTTGATGTTAATGCAGAGAGAATTATACCTTGTAACAATAAAATGTGTTCTTTATGAATCATCTATAGTAGTAGCACATTCATACTTAAAGGGGTATTCCTGGCATTTACTACTGATCCCCTGCACTCAGCATGTCCAGGGGTCCGCAGCTCAGGGACCCCACCAATCCACTGATTGTCCGACGTCAGAGCAGCATCCGGGTCGTCATCGGTGGTCAGGGACGGAACTGTAATGGAAGGCTTCATTCTCACTGAAATCCATGGGAGCGGTGCCTCCTACCACCGCGATGAGAAACTGGAAGTGTAATAGGCGGATTCGCTCCCACTGATTTCAATGGAAGTAAAGTCGCCTCTGAGACTTCCTGCTCCTACACCGATGACGACGGCTGGCCCCACTACGCTGGCTGACCAGATGATCAGGTGATCGTCAGGGATCCACAGCAGCGGATCCCCGGTGATCGACTATTGATGGCCTATCCTTAGTATGGATCATCAATAATATCTCCCCAGAAAACCCCTTTAAACATTATAATTCATGTGAGGGGTACAGATTTAGCACAGTTTAACTTGACTTTAGACATATGATGATATATTTCTGCCAATTAGTGAAACCTTTCGGGTGCATTCCCACGAACGTATATCGGCTCGATTTTCACGCCGAGCCGATATACGTTGTCCTCATGTGCAGGGGGGGGGGGGGTGGAGGGGATGGAAGAGCCAGGGCCAGGAACTGTGCTCCCGCCCCCTCTCTGCCTCCTCTCCGCCCCTCTGCACTATTTGCAATGGGGAGAGGCGGGACAGGGGCGGGGCTAATTCCCGGACTTTAGCCCTGCCTCCGTCCCGCCTCCTCTCATTGCAAATAGTGCAGAGGGGCGGAGAGGAGGCAGAGAGGGGGCGGGAGCTCAGTTCCTGCTCCTGGGCTCTTCCAGCCCCCCCCCCCCCCGCCTTCTGCACATGAGGACAACGTATATCGGCTCGGCGTAAAAAACGAGCCGTTATACGTTAGTCTGAATGCAGCCTTCTACTGCCTCCCCATTGCTTCAGTTGTGTTAATATAGGATAGAATGAGTTAACATCAGCTGTGGAATGTCTTAAAGGGAGTCTGTCACCTACTTTTAGCCTATAGGCCAAGCTTAAGAGCTAAACGTAGGTGACCCGCAGAGTCCGGTGATGTAAGTGTTTTACTTACCTTCCCCATCGTCAGCACTGGGAGTCTTCGCACAATGCATTGAGCGACACTGTTAAGTATTCCACCCGTTCCAATTTTATAATGAGCAGACTAATTAGCAGCGCCAACACCAGGGGATCGATGGGGGGAGGAAAATATAACACTTACGTCCCGGGACTCAGCGGGTCACCTACTTTTAGTCCATAAGCTTAGTAGGGATAAAAGTAGGTGACGAGTCTCTTTAACATAAGATAATTTGTCCCAGAAAGTCCCCATAGTTAAACATTGCTAATTCTGTAAACCTATTAAGGGGGTTCTCTGCGTTGGACAATCTCTGCTTCTTAGAAAGGTCTTCTGGTAATTTGATAATAAACTGTCACCCTGCTGGGACCCCCACGATGGGGAAACCTGGAAGTAAGTGTTGTAGGTCCTTGCAGCACTGCCACCATTCACATCGATGGGTTGTCTGTAACACGGGCGCTCCTTGTAGTCACTGAAGAGAGACTCTCCTCTACTAAAGGGTCCACACGGTTACACAATTAGATACAAAGGACTTAGAACAATAGAACAAACAGCACCAACCCATCCTCGGATCTGGCAATCCAATCCTGCAGCTCCGCAGTCCTCCCACTTTGTATTGACAGCAGGAGTCAGCTGACCGCTGCCTGCCAATCACAGGCTGTAGCAACACCACCTGTTTTGCTGACATCAGCACTCATAGCCTGGGTGCCCTGATGCCAGGAGTTCAGAATGGTACTGCTGGGGCCTCCGATTGGCAGGCAGTGGTCACCTGACTAACACTGTCAAAACAGCGCGGTAGGACCGTAGGGCTGCAGCGCTGGATCACCGGAGCGGAGGAAGGGCAAGTACTATTTGCTTTACTGTGTTAATTCATTTGGATCTAATATTAGAAAGTAATTTTGTAACTGTCCCGCGGTCCTGCAGTGTGGATGGAGGGTTTGGAGCGTATAGCACAAAACCCTCTGGAACACTTACAATAATCATTACAAGAACAAAGCCAGAATTATTTGTAACTAGAGGCCCCTTTACACGCAACAATTATCGCTCAAAAGCCATCTTTTGAGCAATAATCGTTGCGTGTAAATGTGCGCCCACCATGCACTTACCGTGCACTTTTCGTCCATTGCTGACTTCAGGTCCGCATAAAATCCTCGCCCCTCAGGACGATAAAATAAAACGGACCGCACACTGAGTTCCCCGGGGGCAGCGCTGATAACATTCTTTTTAGAGCTGTTAACAACCGCTGTCTCGCTGGAGAACAATAGTAATGTATTTAGAGAACAGACCCCCCGCTGTTCTCTAAATACATGCAATGACGTACTAAAGGGCTGATTAGCCCATTGGTATCTATGCAAAATGATCGCTCAAAACTGTCAGTTTCTGACGAATTTTGAGCGATCATCTGTGTGTGTAAACGTACCTTCACAGTGGCTTACAATAAGGGTGGCGGTCTTACCAGTCATAACCAATCACATTCCAGATCTCGCTTATCTTAATTCGAAATTATTCTCACAGACCTCCCCCGTGACACATTACAGAGTGGGTTACAATATAAGAATGTGGATCTCTATTTCCACCGGCAGAAGGCTGGATTAGAAATAGGGAACTCTTGCCCACCGCCGGCGCTGAGTTTTTTTTTAGGTAGGTGTTCATTTACATTTTCAGGATTTCCACCATTGCAAAATGCTTGGTAACCGCAGCTCTGTATATAAATACAATAAGGGTGCAGTTGGACAGGTCTCCTTGTTTGTACTGCTTCGTGCCCCTTTATTAGAGTCCCAGCCCTCACACAATTGGAGCTTTCCTGTATAGACATTTTCCCCCGTGACCCCGAAGTGCAGCATAAAATCACTGACAGGTTTTCCGTGGATCAGTTTCAGTGTGAATCCACATTAGATGGGAAAATTCAGCGATCTGAGTGACTTCCGACGAGGCCGGGTCATCAGTGCTAGACTAGCCGGGGCCGGGATGTCACTGCAAACCGCATGGGGTTTTCTCATGTAGCGGTGTAGACAGTATACTGAGAATGGTGTGATCAGGAAAAACATCCAGTGAAAGGGGTTCCTTGTAGGTGGAAAAGACTCATCACCGAAAGGGGTCAGAGGAGGATGTCAGGAATTGTTCTGTTGAACTGCTATTACACAGTTAGGAGCAGCCGAATACAACACTGGAGCTCCAACTAACGTGTCCCAATGCATAACTCCTTGTTCCTCAGCACAAATGGGCTATACCAGCGGGTGACCAGTTCCAGCGCCATTGTGTTTAAGAGAAACAGAAAGGTGAGACTCCAGCGGGCAAAAGAGCGCAAAAACTCTATCACTGAGCAGCAGAAAAACATCTCCTGATCAGATGGATCCAGATTTCTGTTGCCTCATGCTGATGGGAGGTCAGAATTTAGCACAAGCAGCAAAAATGATGACCCCTTCCTGTCAGCTGATCAGAACATACCAGCACCTGCGTGTAACTTGTGACAACTATAAGAAGCTTCCTGTCCGCAGGGGCCGATATTCCTGCAGTACGTTTCCTTCACCTATTGGAACCTACATCAGCGGCTCTGAAAGCCAAAGCAGGTCCAAGGTACTACTAAATGGGCTCTCTAATAAAGTGGCCATCCAGTGTACATGCTTACTTGATTAATTACGCATGAACTTCCGAAACTAAAGTGCGATACTTCGTGATTTTAGTTAGAATGTATTTAAAAAGGCTGTATATCCTAATGAAACGATGACCATTCCCATTCACTATAGACAGGCTCGGAAGCAATGTTATACACAGGTAAGACTGAATATATTGACCCGCGCTGACTGGGATAGTTAACTTCCAGGAATCCATCTTGTTCCGTTTAATTACTTAACATGTTTATGTTCTACCAATTCAACCCTTTCAATAGCCATATAGTCTAGCTATGTTTCCCTACTCTTCCCTCCGCTGAGATACCCCCTTCCTCGGTGCTCGTGAATAGACGCTGGGGGCTACAACAGCCTGACAAATGACTGAGGAGGTCCTGAGGATGCCCGCTTCATTCTGCCGTCTTTATTGTGGCTGACCTAAAACCAAATACCCAGGCCCTGGTCTCCCTGGTGACACCTGAAGGCTTCCTGTCTCCTAGTAACCCCGAACAATAATCCCTGGGAAAAGCCCATGCAGTTTGGTAAAGGGCAGTGCTTTCTCTCAGAGCTCCCTGCTTTCTCCTGTGGGTGATGCTGGGAGGGAGAAGAGGGGATTTTGTCGGCTCCCGCTGGCAAACCACGGGCAGAGCTGAGAGCTGGAAATGCATTCACTTATTTCTTATGCCTTGAAAAAGTTTGCAAGAGTTTTCTCCCTGTCTACTCCCAAGAGGCGAGGAAGCGGCTCCCCACCTGTGGAGCTAGTGGCTGGCTTTTAAGGGGACAAAAGCTCCTTTCACAACTGCCGGCCTCCCCCAACCCTCTCTATGGCCACTCTGAAACGCTACGGGGATCCCAATCCAACTGCAAATTCCACTTTTATTGAAGGGGGGAAATGGCCCTGTTACACAGAAGATATTTCCTGCTTTCTTTAAGGATTACATGCACAAGCTGAACGTCTTGTAATTGCAAACACGGAGAATATCAAATGTGATCTGGGGCGTCCGGCGAGGGCTGCGGCTGCTTCTTGTACACCTACTATTAGGAAAACACAAATGGGAACAGAAAGAACTAAATAGTTTTTCCTAAAGGCTTTCCCACTTCTAGCTGTTTTGCTACAGGTAGCAAACAGCTCCATACATTGTACAGTGGCCTGGGTTGGTACTGCAGGCTGGGATAGGACTCAGTCTGCAGTACCATCCCGAGCCACAGTGTTATGTACAGAGCTGTCTACTTTCTACGGCAAAACAGCTCGAAATGGGACAGCCCCTTTAAAGGGGTGTTTTGGGACCTATACAACTGAGCTCTATTGTATGTTACATTATACCTCATTACCAAATGCATTTTAACCTTATCCGTGACTTTCAGAACTGGTCATGTGGTACGGTCCTCCAGGAAACCTTTTTCCACCGACATTGCATCCATCTGGCTTCCTGGGCATCAGCAGTAATGTCTATTATACAGGTGGAGGGGATGAGACTGGATGAAAAGCCAGTGCAAGGGATCATGGGAGATTGTCGGACAGAGGAACAGAAAGTTATCATCTGTCAGAAGCCGTGAATGTAAACAATGCGGGTGCACGGCGCTGAATTCGAGGGTGTATATGATTTATCCAGCATGGGGAATCCCTTTTTTAAAAAAGTGCAATTGGAAAAGCTCTTCAAATTTGATCACTTGGGCATTCCGACTATCATAGAAATGTTACCCGTCTTAAAGGGGTTGTACCAGGAAACCCTTCTATCACCTATCCATGAGTGGTAAGGGTGTGATCGGTAGAGGTGTCACCGATCCCGAGAAGGATCACCCGCAGTGACATCAGACTGAGTATGCGCGGCACCACTTTCAGTGGGGCTGACGGTAATAGCGGGGTACGAGCGCTCTCTAGTAGTCCCAATGAAGATGAATGGAGCGGCACACGTTCAACCAATCCCCTCCTCATTGTGCCCACAGTGAGGAGAGGACTACATAGGATCCCCTTCTCAGGGTCAGTGGGGTCTCAGTGGGGAGATCACCACCAATCAGACTTTTATCTGATTGGTGGTGATCTCTATTATAAGGACAGATAATAAAAGTGTTTTCTGGTACTGTCGCTTTAAGGAATCTTAAAAATTGGTGCGTTACATTGTATTACTTTTATTGTAGTGTTTTATGTACAGAGTATAACAGAATTGTCTTGTTGTCAAATTGGGGGTTGTAGTGCCCTCTGTATACGGTATAACAGACTTATATTATGCTCATATCCAGAGGTCGGTCATGCTGGGGGTTGTAGTACCCTCTGTATACGGTATAACAGAATTATATTATGCTCCTATCCAGAGGACGGGTCATGCTGGGGGTTGTAGTGTCCTCTGTATACGGTATAACAGACTTATATTATGCTCCTATCCAGAGGACGGGTCATGCTGGGGGTTGTAGTGCTCTCTGTATACGGTATAACAGACTTATATTATGCTCCTATCCAGAGGACGGGTCATGCTGGGGGTTGTAGTGCCCTCTGTATACGGTATAACAGAATTATATTATGCTCCTATCCAGAGGACGGGTCATGCTGGGGGTTGTAGTGCTCTCTGTATACGGTATAACAGACATATTATGCTCATATCCAGAGGACGGGTCATGCTGGGGGTTGTAGTGCCCTCTGTATACGGTATAACAGAATTATATTATGCTCATATTCAGAGGACGGGTCATGCTGGGGTTGTAGTGCTCTCTGTATGCTTTATAACAGAATATTATGCTCATATCCAGAGGACGGGTCATGCTGGGGTTGTAGTGCTCTCTGTATACGGTATAACAGAATTATATTATGCTCCTATCCAGAGGACGGGTCATGCTGGGGGTTGTAGTGCTCTCTGTATACGGTATAACAGACATATTATGCTCATATCCAGAGGACGGGTCATGCTGGGGGTTGTAGTGCCCTCTGTATACGGTATAACAGAATTATATTATGCTCATATTCAGAGGACGGGTCATGCTGGGGTTGTAGTGCTCTCTGTATGCTTTATAACAGAATATTATGCTCATATCCAGAGGACGGGTCATGCTGGGGTTGTAGTGCTCTCTGTATACGGTATAATAGACTTTTATATTATGCTCATATCCAGAGGACGGGTCATGCTGGGGTTGTAGTGCTCTCTGTATACGGTATAATAGACTTTTATATTATGCTCATATCCAGAGGACGGGTCATGCTGGGGGTTGTAGTGCTCTCTGTATATGGTATAATAGACTTTTATATTATGCTCATATCCAGAGGTCGATCATGCTGGGGGTTGTAGTGCTCTCTGTATACGGTATAGCAGAATTATATTATGCTCATATCCAGAGGTCGATCATGCTGGGGGTTGTAGTGCTCTCTGCATACGGTATAGCAGAATTATATTATACTCATATCCAGAGGACGGGTCATGCTGGGGGTTGTAGTGCCCTCTGTATACGGTATAACAGAATTATATTATGCTGATATCCAGAGGTCAGTCATACTGGGGGTTGTAGTGCTCTCTGTATACGGTATATCCAGAGGTCGGTCATGCGGGAAGCTGTAATGTTCTCTGTATAGTCACGTCCAGAGGTCGGCCATGTTGGGGGGTGTAGTGCTCTATTATAAAGCGTATAACAGAATTGTATTATGGTCACGCCGACTGGTCGGTCACGTTGGGGTGTCGTATCATATAACCGTACAGTGTTTATATTTAGTGCCGAGGTCATGCTGGGAGTTGTAGTTTGCCGTGTATATATACAGCAGTGGTGTGTTCCTCTACTGACACGTCTCTAGTCTGTAGCGGATGATATAGGGTATTACTAGTGAAGACTTCCGTTCTTGTATTCTACATGCACTATAGATACAGGCCGTGCTGCAGGAGGGCCGTATACTGCTGACTAGTGAGGAGTATATCAGTCGGAGCCGCAGACTGCCTTCTTCGGTGTGGGGTATCGGCCCAGACACCCAACCTCCATGTCAGACACGATATTGACATCTTGTGCTCCAGACTATTCGCCACAGAACAGGAAGAACGCGATCAGAGGAAGACTTTATCCGGAAAATTGATTTCTTCGTGTAGTTGAGATGCGGCGACGAATGTCAATAACCTGTCACCTAGGAAGGATCTATCGGGGGGCTCTGCACGCGCCGCACACACTATAAATGTGTGTATAAACTAGGGGTTATGGGGATTCTGTCAGCGCCGTAACCCAGTGCTACAGGACAGGGAGCGCTGATCTACCTCACTCATAGCGCAGATACGTGTGCGCCATTGTGCGTATGTCCGTGTGAAGGAGCCCTTACAGTTAGTCCGTGCAAACCTAGGCCTCATTCACAGGGATGTATGCAAGTTTGGCTTGCAAAAAACGCACTGTTTGTAATGCATGTGTGTCTCTGGCACCTGTGGGGGCCGTACGGGGTTTTTTACGTCCTTGTTGCATCCGTATTCACTGCACTTTTCACATGCACAAAAAAAAAAAAGCCAAATAGGCCCGAGTGACGCAAGTCTCGTCATACCCCACAGAAAACAGGGTGCGCAAAACCAGCAAGCACTATGGATACTACCCTGTTTCCCTGAAAATAAGACATACCCTGAAAATAAGACATAGCATGAATTTCCAGAATTTTTGAGGATGCAAAATGATTTTTCAGGCTTTTTAAGGATGCTTGAAATATAAGCCCTACTCCAAAATTAAGCCCTGCTAACAGTTAATTTAAAAAGTCAATTTAAATAGTGTCCAGGCAGCTATACATGTAAAAAAGTTAAACCTTTTTGAACAAAAATTAATATAAGACACTGTCTTATTTTCGGGGAAACACGGTAATGTATATTCACCGCATCCACAGACTTCATGTGAATACGGACCAACATAGAACATGCGGTTGTTTATTACTCTCATCACTGGTCCGCTGTAATCACGCCCGTCTGCATACCCCAATCTAATTCAAGGGATCCGTGCTCCATTAGTAAAAAATACAGACTGAGCCCGGACAGGTAATACAGGTGTGAACGGACGCTCAGACTAGACTGTCTAAGACGCACCCGATTATCACAGCACTCTGATAAATCTGTCAGGCGACATTCAGACCACCTTGTAGTTTACCATGAAAACTGCACCAAAATCCTGGAGTCACTTATTGCAATATGGCACGATTTGTGGTGCAATTTAGGCTACTCACAAAGGAGCGCCCCCTGTAGGACACCTCCATAGTGAATATGGGGCAAATCACATACGGAACCTTGGTTTGCGGTGGTCTCAGGACTGACAGGTTCCCTTCTATGTCCGTACATGTGGGTTGCAGGTTCAAGTAGATTACAGGAAGTAGATCACATTTGGGAGCCCAGGGCGGTTACAAGGTGCTTCCTTTGCTCCGGAGGTCCAGTCCTATGCAGCCAACCAAGTTGAATGGGCACCTTGTAAAGCCCCTTTTACATGGGATGACTGCCGGGCACTTCAGAGCCCAAGAGCCGTCCCAGAGATGATTGCTCTGGTTCTATAACACAGGATCATCGGTCAGTGACTGGAGGCGGAGCGGGACGGGGATCATTGTGGCAGGGATGACTCAACCTACATACATGAAAGTCAACTGATGGATTTAGTCCATGAAATTACTTAAAGGGGTTCTCTAGGACTTTAACCTTATAATAGGCCAACAATAGTTGATCGGTGGACGTCTGCCACTTGGCATTCCCATTGACCAGCTGATTCCCAGCCCCTCTATCAGTGCCTGTACCACCCAACTGGGTGGATGCAGTGTTGGCGATGCCGTCTGCATCTGGTACTTTCTGCATTGACAGCGGTGGCAGGAATCAGCTGAACCTCCGAGATCCCAAGCCGTGGACCCCCGACGATCAATCATTGATGATCAATCCTGATGATAGGCTATCAGTAGTTAAAAGTCCTGGAGGACCCCTTTACAGGCCACTCCTTCTGACAGGACCTATAAAGCCCTAAGTCTGTAACGGTGGTTTCTTGTTCTGGATCCGATGACCATCTTTCCCTAAAGAGGAACCAATGTGTAAAAGAAAAGGTGTACATTCCATAGATGCAGGCCGTGTCACTGATATGGGGTCCATTTGGTTAGGAGTCCTTGCCCAGGTTGGCACAAATTGTAATTCTGCGTGGTAAGAACTTATGAAGGGATCCCCTCTCACATGTTGGCACCAAGCCGCAGATCATGGAAAGAAGACCAGAAGGGGGTAAACATCCACCAATGCTTCATGCCTCAGGCGGTTACCAGAAGGGGCCCATTTTTTGTATGTACGCCCCTGCCCCTATGCGTGACAAGGATGGCTCATTGATTGCTTTCTACAAGAGGGGCGTCCAGGTTTTGAGGGATCCATTTAACAAAAAACAGGGCATCCCCTCTAATGCGAGGAGGAATGAAGTGATGTATGAATCTGCCCGTTGTTGGATGTGGGTTCAGGTAGGAGAGCATCTGATTTATCTTCTGTACAGTTAGATCTTTTCATCTTTGATATCTGAATCTCTTTAAAATTTAATTTTTTATCATTACAAATGCAAAATACGCATTTTCCAAATTAAAGAAACAGAAGCGAGAACAAATAATGCGAGGCTAAGAAATTCTAATTGATGTTGTGATTGATCCTTGGAAGACGATACAGATGTAAGTCATTTACATTTCAATGAAAACAGATTGGGATATGTGAAAGCAGAACCTTCATGTAACTTTAATGCACAAAGCCAACTGTAGTCCTAGAGGCGGGTGCAGAACAATACCATGTGCCGCCTAACACCAAATCCCTGCCCGCAGCTCAAGTACATTCCTGCGGCATTCTAGTTTAGGTCTACCATTGGGCCGTGTTCAGATGCATCGGGACGCTCCGGCACACAAACAATACTGCAGCACTCTTACTCATCCAAACAAGGGAGACTTCAGTGGAGCCGGACCACCGCCAGTATGAGACCAGGATCCACTGTGCCTTCTGGGATGAATGGAAGACACAACGCAAATGTGAACGGAGCCATATCTACCAAACAAAATGTAAAAAAAAAAAAAAAAAAACCCCATAAAGCTGTGTCCAGTAGTGGCGTGCCGCGGCAGACCAAATGGCTGCTCCCCCCGATCCCATTTGTGTGACCCCCGCTCCAACAGTTCCAGCCAGCAATACAGTTTCCTCCCTTAGGGTTCCTGCACACTTGCGTTTTTTTCATGCGATATCGCTGCGTTTTTTTCACGCGATTGTCAATGGGACTTTCTAATGCTAAAAACGCATCACAAGTTGGTGCTTTGCCATTTTTGTGTGATGCGTTCTTAACATTAGAAAGTCCCGTTGACAATCGCGTGAAAAAAACGCAGCGATATCGCGTGAAAAAATGCGCAAGAAAAACGCAAGTGGGTATTCACCCTTACTTAGATAGGACTGCCGGACACCGCACGCAGCATGCTGCTTAGCTCATCTCAGTCATGGCTGTACTGCTGGCAGGAGTTTCGGGGCGGGGACCAACAGGGGTGGAGGTACTCTTACCAACTGTGGCACAAAGAGGGCACAATTAATTTACAGGATTATAGAGGGGGCACTAGTACTAAGTAGGGTCACAAAGACGGCACTATTACTTAATGGGAACGGAGAGGGGGCACTACTGCTTTATGAGACCACAAAGGGGACACTATTACTATACAGGGTTATAGAGGGGGGCAGTGTTACTTTGTGGAAATGCATGTATTAAAGGGACTCTCTGGTTCTGGGCAAACAAAGCTTCTCTGACTACCTGATGCACACCGTGCATTAGTATGCATTATTAGTCTAAGACCCTACACCTGCTGTGCTTAACCAGTGCCGCCCACATGAGCAGCATGTAGAGTCTTAGACTACCAATGCATACTGATGCACTGTGTGCATCAGCTAGTCAAAGAAGCTGGTGCGGCCATCTTTGTTTGTCCAGACCTGGAGGGTCGCTTTAATGAACCCTATTGATCAGATCTGCTCCTCTAACAGTAGCGTGTGACGTCCCCCGGTTCCAAGCAGGTACTCTTCTCTCGGGACTGAAGAGGCTTGGTAATCCAGCAGGTAACGGAGGAGTTGATCGGGAGGACACAAGTTCCCAGCCTGTCTTTGTGGTCTTCCATGGCGAGTCGTTTGCACTGATTCATTCACACTGTACCGCTAACAAGACAGCTAAATGTCTTTGGTTACAAATATCTCCCCGGGGCTGAGTAAAAATTAATCCAGCTCTTCCTGCCTGTACAACGCACATACACTGAACCACTTATAAGCCTAGGGGAGGGAAGTATACTGCTGAGAGTCGACTCAGGGGAGTCCCTCCGTGATGCAAGCCAGATCCAGTTAAAGAGAAAACAGACTGGCTGTGGCAATTCGGATATTTGCTATGAATCAGACAAGGACGGCCGACCTCAGCCTTCCAGGTTCTTCGAGTGTAAAGAGCAATAGTTGAGGCAACCACAGCCAATGTCAGCCTAGATGCTTGTATAGTGCCTGCATACGCCACAGCCTCCTACACACAATGCAATCAATCCGCCTGTAGGCCTAGCAATGTGATTTCCCAATCTGGTATGCACAGCTACTAGGGCCGATTTCAGAGAGGGCCATCTGCTCCACTGCTATGGATTTTGGATAGTGGAGTACCAGAAGGGAACATACAAACTCCTTGCAGATGCTATGATGTTGAATTTAATCCCAGGGTCCCTGAACTTGGTTCAGGGTGGGGAAATATTGTAATTTGAGACAAGCCCTTTCAAAATGTGGCCCCATTCCCAGCAAAGAGCTGATTTTACTGGAGAAAGCCAATAAAGTTGTTTTAAGACAATTTTATAAAGTGATCAAAAGTAGGTAACTGCCAGGATGGGCGGACGTGGGCACACTGCGGCACACACTGGTTTGGCTTAGGGCCAAATCTAGAGGCGATACCTGAGGTACTCCAGTCTTCACCCTTAAACCCCACCAATCAGGATGTGGGCTTCACGGCGGGGTCCCCAGGTTGTTACTTTGAAAGTAGTCCCAGTTATATGGCAGCTGCTACTATAAACCAAGGCGCGGTACCTGAGGGTATGAACAGGGGCGCTGACAGATCGATCTGGGGCAGGGTAGGCAGCGTAACCTCAGGACTAGGAAAATGCCAGAGACATACAGAATAGGTTGAGCCGAGGTCAAGAGTGCAGAAGGGAACGTAGTCAGGAATCACAGAATCAGGACAAACTTAGCAGGACCAAAAACTGAGGCCCCTTCCATAGTGGAAGGTGTATGATATAGCCAAGGATACAACATGATTGGCAAGGGAGGGATCTGACACCGTAAGAGCATGGTCACGGGCGCCCCCAGGCCGCTGCCAGTGAGCGAGCAAATGCTGGGCCAGGTGTCTGCTGAGAAGTGCAGGACGTGTGCCACAGTCACCAGGGAGGGTAAGCTGGCAGCCATGGCAGCAAACTGTAAAAGTAACCCATGTAACAAGGGAAAGATGTCCTTGTCAAATACTTTGTGAAAGCCTCCAAGTTAACCCCCATAGAGATGAATATGAGTGCGAACGCACCCCACCTCCTCACCCCCATAGAGATGAATAGGAGTGCGCATGCACCCCCCTCCTCACCCCCATAGAGATGAATAGGAGTGCGCATGCACCCCCCTCCTCACCCCCATAGAGATGAATAGGAGTGCGCACGCAGCCCACCTCCTCACCCCAATATAGATGAATAGGAGTGCTCATGCACCCCACCTCCTCACCCCCATAGAGATGAATAGGAGTGCGCACGCAGCTCACCTCCTCACCCCAATATAGATGAATAGGAGTGCTCATGCACCCCCCTCCTCACCCCCATAGAGATGAATAGGAGTGCGCACGCAGCCCACCTCCTCACCCCAATATAGATGAATAGGAGTGCTCATGCACCCCCCTCCTCACCCCCATAGAGATGAATAGGAGTGCGCATGCACCCCACCTCCTTACCCCATAGAGATGAATAGGAGTGCGCACGCACCCCACCTCCTTACCCTCATAGAGATGAATAGGAGTGCACACGCACCCCATCCTCACCCCCATAGAGATGAATAGGAGTGCGCACGCACCTCACCTCCTCACCCCCATATAGATGAATATGAGTGCGCACGCACCTCACCTCCTCACCCACAAATATAGATGAACAGGAGTGCGCACGCACCCCACCTCCTCACCCACAAAAATAGATGAATAGGAGCGCGCACGCACCCCACCTCCATAGAGATGAATAGGAGTGCGCACGCACCCCCTCCTCACACCCATATAGATAAATGGAAGTGTGCACGCACCTCTCCCCCTCACCCCCATATAGATGAATAGGAGTGCGCACGCACCCCACCTCCTTACCCCATAGAGATGAATAGGAGGGCACATGCACCTCCCTCCTCACCCCCATAGAGATGAATAGGAGTACGCACGCACCCCACCTCCTCACCCCCATAGAGATGAATAGGAGTACGCACGCACCCCACCTCCTCACCCCCATAGAGATGAATAGGAGTGCGCACACACCTCACCTCCTCACCCCCATATAGATGAATAGGAGTGCACATGCACCCCCCTCCTCACCCCCATAGAGATGAATAGGAGTGCACATGCACCCCCCTCCTCACCCCCATAGAGATAAATAGGAGTGCGCACGCACCCCCTTCCTCACCCCCATAGAGATGAATAGGAGTGCGCACGCACCTCACCCCCATAGAGATGAATAGGAGTGCGCACACACCCCTCTCCTCACCCCCATATAGATGAATAGGAGTGCGCACACACACCCTCCTCACCCCCATATAGATGAATATAAGTGCACATGCACCCCCCTCTGCACCCCATAGAGATGAATAGGAGTCTTCCCAACAAGAGGTGAACCATCCATAAAGCAGGTTGAGAACATCGCTTTGACTGGACAAGGAAAAAAGTATTTTGGCAAACATCAGTCCATCCATGCAGCTTCCTCATAGGAGATTTACAGAGGAGGATGAACACCGGGTCCCTTTTTATCTCAGGTATCGTACATAAAGCAGCACATCCGGGCCGGACTACTACCTCACTGATAGTAGTGTGAAAGGAGAAGAGCTGGCAAATCTCAAACGCTACGAAGACAGCGATGAGAAGTAAGGGAAGGCTCTCGGCCCCCGCGGCCGTCAGGTGTCCGCAGTACATGCATCAATTATAAATAGACAGTTTGTGTGCATGAATCATAGCTGTGCACACAGATAAAGAGCTGGATACTCCGCCAGCGAGTGGGTGGCCATATGGCGATACATATGTAGGGCTCTCTAATTACATTTACATAATGAATACATAATATGAAGTAACAAGCTGGTCAGCCGCAGCAAGTGGGACGTCTACGGTTGGAATTATGTGAGACATCAAACGCCACCGAGGTGCTGGAACAGATTTGTACATAGATGATGGGAACCCTATCAGCTGTCACTGCGATCATACTGATCAAAATATGGAGCAGGGAGGCTACAGAGTGCTGGTGGGCGCCTCCGCGTCAGTACTGGTACCACAGAGCATTCTGCTCCTCTGTCCATTGTGTTTTATTGTACTTGGTCCATCTCATCATCCTTACACCTCCACCATTGTAGTCTTTTATGTCTCTACCGCTTCACTATTTCTTTCAGTCTGAGACCCTTTTAGAGCCGGGTGTTGTATACACTATGTTGACAAAAGTATTGCCTCCCCACCACCAGTCCTGTCAGGTGAAGGAGGTATGCAGACCGGACGTGTGAGCATTATAATAATAATAATAATCTTTATTTGTATAGCGCCAACTTATTCCGCAGCGCTTCATTACCCCTGTTTCCCTGAAAATAAGACTTACCCTGATTTTTCAGGATTTTCGAAGAGTCTTGAAAGATAAGCCCTACCCTGAAAATAAGCCCTAGCCACATGACATAAAAAAAAGGAATATATCACCTAGCAGGCTCAGTCCAGGTCCCTCCCGCTGCTCTCCAAAGCTCTGACGTGCTTATTGCAGTCATCGTTCGCCCACAGAAGATCACTTCCTGGATACAGGATTCATAAATCCTACCTCCAGGAAGCGATGGCTGTGATTGGTTCATCGAGCACTGCATTGATTGGCTGAGTAGTGGTCGAAAAACCAATCACAGACATTGCGTTGTGGAGGCAGTTTTTATGAATTGGCCAATCAATGCCGTGGTTGAGCGTATCTGAGCTACAGAGAGCAGCGGGAGGGACCTGGACCGAGCCTGCTAGTTAAGTAAAATAAGACAAATCCCGAAAAAAAGACCTAGCGCCTCCTTTGGGGCAAAAATTAACATAAGACAGGGTCTTATTTTTGGGGAGATACTGTAGGTATAAAAGAGAGGATCACGCCATGAGGTGTAGAGCTGATAATGGGGTCTGGTGGTGGGATGTCACCTGAGCAACCAGTCGGTACAGGACATCGCAGTGTTTTTGGATCTCCCAAAGTCTACTGTTAGCAATGTCATTCGGAAATGGAAACCATTCGGTGTGTGAGGTGCAGCCACGGTCGGGGAGACCCTGTAAACCGACAGAACGTGGACAATGAAGCCTTGTATGAACTGTAAGGGCTTCACACACACCATCTGCAGAAACACTCACTCAGGAGGACTCACACGACCTTAGAACATCCATTAGCACCAAAACCATCTGTAGGGAACGGCATGCGAAGGGTTACCACGGATGAGCGGCTGAACACAACATCCCAGTAGTTGTTCAGCGGCGCCTGTGATGGGGCTTGGAGCGTCAGACTGTAAATGAGTAAAAGCAAGTGCTGTAGGCGGCTGAATCACAGTATACCATCTTCCGTTGGATGGCCGCACTTGGGTGTGGCGGTTGCCTGGAGAGAGGTTTCTATATGACTGCATAGTCCCAACTGTGAAGTTTGCAGGAGTTTCTGTTATGGTGTGGGGGTGTTTCTGCTGGGAAGGACTAGGGCTATTGGTTATAGTGAAGTCGACCCTCAACAGAAGCATTCCGGACAATGTGGCATTACCTCCCTGTGGCAATACTTTGGTACGGCTCCATGGCATGATCAAACAGCACATCATACAGCACGAAGAGTTGAGGCTTAATTTGAGAAGTGGAACGTATGCAAACTTTATTGGAGAGCCCAAAGTCCGGATCTCAATCCCATTGAGCATCTGCAGAACTAACTAGAACGCCATATGAAGTCATATACTTCCACCCATCTATTGGAATTTGGTGGAAAGCGGCATAAGAAGGTTACTACAGTCCTTGAGGCCAAAGGCGCCCAACACCATATTGTAAAATGTGAATAAAGTCTAATTTCATCACCCTCTGTGCCTGTCCCAATATTTTTGTCAACATTGTGTATTTGTATATCAGTATATCTCACAGACAACATATGGCCCCATAATAGCCTATGAGGCTTCACATGGCAGGTTTTCCTCACCAGTAAATGTAATCACATACATAACTTCACCATTCCCCCAGTAATCACATCAAGAGCTTCGTCATTCCCCCCACAGGGATCATACTCAGAACTTCGTCATTCCCCCCACAGGGATCATACTCAGAACTTCGTCATTCCCTCCACAGAACTCACATACAAACCATCAGTCTCACAGTAGCCACATCCAGATCTTCACCATTCCTCCACTAATCACATCTAGAATTTCACCATTCCCAATATTCACATCCATAGCTTCACTGTTCCCCTTGTCATCACATCCAGAGCTTCGTCTCCCCAGCCTATAGTAATGTCATCCAGAGCTTTGTGTCCCCCCCCCCCCCCCCCCCACAGTAATCTCATTCAGAGCTTTGTCATTCCCCCAACAATAATCACATCAAAACTTCATCACAACCCCACAGTAATCACATCCAGGGCTTCGGCGTTCCCCCACAGTAATTGCATCCCTGCATTAGGGAAACAGTCCAATTATTTCAATAGCTACTATGTAATATTTAATTTCCCCAATGGTGGCGCTGTATGAGAATTCAAGACTTGCCACCAGGTTGCCCCTTAGGTTAAAGCTGACTGATTGCTGGGAGTCTCAGCAACTGCATGACAAGCTTATTCTTGAAGGACTCTTCTAACAAATGTGGATTATCAAAAGGCAACCGCTTTATCACTTTCTTTAGTCCATGCAATGCCTGTCCATTGTGGCCGCATACTGACTCAAAGGTTAGCTATCATTCAAATAGGTGGCTTTGTGGAGGATTATGTGGTGGTGCTGTATCAGAGTGTGCTAGTCAAGCAGTCTGATACAGAAAGAGATAGGGTTAACACCTGATGGGTGTAGCAGGAAATGGTTGCATTTAAGCCAGTTCCTGCCAGAAGCAAGGGGGACGTTACAGCTCGGCAGTGCAGGACAGGCTGCAAGCTCTGGTCCAGTGTGGACCAGTTGGGTCTGTCACCCGGTCTGAAGGAGGAGGAGATGCCCTCCAGATGCCCCAGGAGGGGTTAGTGACAGAACCCTGGGGGTTGTGAACCCCAAGCTTTGTGGACTGTATATAATTTACATTGTTGTGCGCTGTGAAATAAAGGCTGGCAGGAGCCAGAAACAAAGAGAATCCACGTCTCTGGAGCATATTTCATGTGAGGTGGCCATTCCGGTATCCCAAGGTGGGCGATCCTGTGGCAAGCAGACCCCAACTTGGCACAATTATTCCATCACGCATTTGCATGACCTATATAAAATTCTTCCACCCTTGTGGTATTCTTTCCACGAGGAGAAACATTACCCGCCTGGACTCATATTAACAGCCTCTCAGCTAGCCAACCAGAACTCTACTGTGCACCGATGAGGGTGCATGCACATAGGTACTCTGGCTAGGCCTTACATATCTAGTCATGTTGCAAGGCCTGTTAGGAAGTCAGATACTGACTCATAGGGGAGCTACCTTCCAAAAGATAAAACTGTGAAGAATGAATCCATCACCGATTTGCATGGCTTAGTAAGCCTTGAGAACGTCCTTCAAAGTTGAGAAAAATATACCGATTTGGGAGAACAGTCTTCAGGATACTAGTGCAGTAGATTAATGTTTTGGTACTTAACATTGCTGATACTACTTCATGCTCTCGTATGTTTACATTTTTGGCTGGTTTTGCACCACTGATATTCAATTAGTTTTGCAATGCTCTGCCTCGTTGGACTTCCAAAGAAAGTAGTAATAATGGCAGCATAGGCTGGAGTAAAAAGTAAAACATATCCTTTATTATTCCATGGCCTTCCTAAAATAGGTGGGCCAAAATTTGCCCTTTATCAAGCTACTTGTCTCGTTGGACTTCCAAGTCCTTTTATAGAATAACAAGATTATGACCATGTGTCAATCTATTAATAGTGGTGAGCGAGTACCTGCCCGCTTGAGGCAAAAGGTTCGGGTGCCGGCGGGCAGGGAGCTGCGGGGGAGAGCGGGGCGGAACGGAGGGGAGATCTCTCCCCCCCCCCCCCCCCCTCTCCCTCCTGCTGACTGCCGCTACTCACCGCTCCCCCGCGCCGGCACCCGAACCTTTCGTCTTGAGTGGGCAGGTACTACTCGCTAAGGGCAATGCTCGCTCGAGCAATTGCCTTTAGTGAGAATACTCGCTCATCTCTATCTATTAACCATTTACTGCATCTAATGATTGGGGCCGTCGCCACTCTTGTAAATTCACTTGTGAAATGGTTATAGTTATTATTAATGGTAAATCAGTGTCACTTGTACGACTCATTAATGGCTCTCTTGTCCTTCCATGATGCTCAATCCCCTAGGGTCAGCATTGTGTAGAGTGATACAGATGGTTAGGTACCCTATAAAACAGCATCTGTGTTCATCGGGAGATTTCATGTCCTGTAAAACCGCCATTGATCTAAAATGGAAAGAAATCCCCTCTGTAAAGCCTCCCAAGTCCAATAAACCGAGGAAGGCTATATCACTATGCTAATGCATGTGTTTTCCCATCCTGTAAATGTGAGGGATGGACTTTTAAAGGTCCTAGAGTAGCGAATGCTGAGGGGCCATGCTGTGCCACTAATGCACTCCATGGAGATCCGGCTGGACAGTATAAAGGGGACAGAGCGGTATTATGTTACATTGAGTTATACTAGTTCACATATGTTAGTTTTCTAATTAAGTAATAAAGATTTACAACTTTCTCGGGTAGAATGACTTCCTGGGCTGGAGTTGTTGTATTGTCCCCACCAAAGGCATATTTTGTGGAATGGATTTCTGTTCAGCGCTGTATAAAACCATACAAAAGTCACACTCATCTCGCCCAATCCCCCTGAGCTTCAGTTTTGACGGCGCCCGCTCCCCTGTTGCACTCTTTTTGCAGCTCCATTACTTCCCGTCACAGGGACATGTGACAGCTGCAGCCAATCAGCCAGTTACTGGCGTAACTCCGGATCAGCAGGATATTGGCTGCAGTGGGGTACAAGGCCCCATCAGAACGGGAGGTGGGGGGATCGGTCAATGTAAGTATAACTTTTCTATGTTTTTATATAGCGATAAGCAGGTTTCAATTAATCCTTTTGTCTCCAGACGACCCCTAAAACTACTATCGCACTTCTATACAATTGTACAGATTCTTTTGAAGGCCTGTGTAAATTATTACAGAATTTTTACTAACTCTTAGACCCCTATAATGTTTATTATTCAGCACCAAACAAGGTTATTTCTGTACCAGCTATATAGTAAGTATCGCATGAGTGCCATGTACTGTTGGACCCTAAATAGATACTAATCAGTAAGGACCAAACAGCGTTAGTACTTCTCGGCTCATTCTGTATAGTATACTGGGACTCATTAGTTTCACTAAGTAGCAATTCTATCAGGCCCAACTAGGCCACTAACTATTTGACTTTGGGCTAATACTGAGGGCAGTGTAAAGCAATCACTTCTAGGGGTTAAATATGTCAGAGAGATAGACTAGAAAAATGCATCAAAAGCTGCACCAAAATTGCCGCGTGCGACAAAAAAGTTGAACTTAGCACGCTTACTAAGCATTTGCCGATGAGATGATGCCGCAACATAAAAAGGACAATTTTTATTGGGATGAGAGTAGATGCCATTCAGGCAAGTCCAGGAACTGCCAGCTGTGAGGAAAGGGGGCGCTGCAGACCAGAGAGCAGGAGAGCTGACTGGCACCGGCAAGACGAGCGGTCAGACAACGCTGAGAGCTGCAACCCTTGAACATTGGCTTGTAAGTGAGGCCGGCCTCAGCTAAAAATTGAGGCGTGCCCACCAACAGGGACAGGTAACAGTTACCCAGCAGGCCTGCTAAAGAGTCTTCTATTGCTCTCGGAGAAAGAGACGGGACTGTAAGCGGCACTGGGTGAGAATCGATCCATTCCAATTTTGAACTCAGATGTTTTGCTAGAGGAAACAGAAGACAGGTTAGGGATGAAAGAGTGTTAACCCCGAAAGGGAAGTTGTGTATTATATTCCATAGTCTGTACTTCTTTGAGACAGTACCGATATAAACATTGTTAACAGTGTTATTGATAGTTTACAAGGTATCACCGTTACGGAGGATTGTTCACAAGGTATTCCATTCCCGGGACAGCAGTAGATAGCACCTAGGTATTAAACGGTAAGATTTCAGTTGCTCAATCATTATCCTCCTATTGTCTATTTTTATTTCGGCGTCAATAAACATATATTGTACACTTTGGTTACTCCATCTGGTGCATCGTATCCTGAATTTTATGTCACCGTAACTTGACCCACAAAGCAGCATCTAGGGGTCCCCTGCGTTTCACCCTTTAACTCCTTTTGTGGGATCTGGTCTTAGCTAAAGTGTCCGTTACTCTAAATGTAGTCAATGTGTAGTGACAGCTGACACAGACCGATTAGAGGGACCACAGCGAGGTAACAAGGGAAAGGTAGAGACGTAGTCCATGTAGCAAGCCAAGCTTAGGACAGGTAGAGTGAATGCAAAAACAGAAAGACAGGCAGAGGGTCCGGGCAGGCAGCAATCAGGCAAAACATAATCATAGAAGAAGCTGAGGTCAGAATAGCAGAAGTCGGGAAAGCTGGGTATACAGGCACAGGTCAAACCAGGAGTCAGTCAACAACTCTTTGAACATTTACAGAACCTAATGAAACCTACTGTTCAGGCACCCTCCACTGTGGGGCACATGCTTAAAGTAGCCAAGGAAGCACCAGGATTAGTTGAGAGAAGGAATGTTGGGTGTGTGCACTGTCCCTTTAAGAGGCACACACCCTATGGGAGATGCTGACTGCAGGATGGACAGTGCGGTGGGTGCCGCACAGAGGGAGCCATAGCTGAAGGTGAAGGAATAACAAAATTCTCCTGTCAGTAGCTCAATAGAACATCATTCCTAGTACAGCATGCGTCAGAATTCAGCATGCCTCGAGAACTATTTCCGATAGGTTGCAACTCCTGGTGTAAAAATGAAATCCTTACTTCATTACAGGAGTGCAGAGACTACAGAAGTGAACAGAAGTGCTGCCCAGCAACGGTTGGGCCAGAGCCAACAGAGAAGACAGCGAGAGCCGAGACTCTTGGTGGAGAGAGAGATTGCCGGGAAGGCAGAGAGAACTAAACTGTGGCACTGGAAGTTATCTGCTGACTGTTGCATTACCGTGTCTTGGGTCTTCTGCATCATATGCTGAATCTGGGTCACTAGAGGACATATCTTCCCCTTTTCCTTCTCTGAATTTCACTTCAAAATTTATCTCAATCCTGAATGATTAAACTGCGCACAAAGGCCCGCTCTATGGCCATGCCCTCCAGCCCCATAAACTAGCGAGCCTCTCTTCTGTAGGTAGACTGTAAGGAGAGGTCTCACTGCGGCCGGAGATCTTACCGGTGAGGACTTAGGTCCTGTAACACAAACTGCGGCGCTTTCCTCTTTTGGGAAATTACCAAAGACAGATTCAAACATCAAAGGACGTCCAAGTGGGTCATCTCCATTCACTGCACTGGGACTGTAGATGATGCATTTGTTGCAGCACTTAGTAGGAGGCCGGCACAGACGATGAGTCTCAATGGCGTGTCAGAAAATGCCTAAAAGTTAACCTTTCCTTTAAAATCTATTATTATTACACAATTAATTGGCGGTGGGGACCATTATATACAAACGCCAGTGATGGGTGCTCAAGGAGACTCTGTCCACAGCTTCTTTTGGCTTTCCATTTTTAATAGCTCCATCTACAATCCCAAGACCGGATTCAAAACCAGATGCCAAACTGCAACAACGGGAAATTAAGGTTTCCATCTTGTTGATGGATCAGGCTATGTTCACATCTGTGTGGAAGCAGCGGCACCGATAAGACATGAGCGCAGCACGCTCTGCTATTTCATCTGGGAAGATTCTTGTAGGAATGCCGGACGGGTGCAATTCCAATCAATGGAGTCCATTCGGCTGTGGCATGTGCCAGATCCAGTGGTTGCAGGATTTTCCTTGTTTGACTGGGCTGAACAACAAGTAGAAAAGCAGAAGAGATCCAGTGTGCTACAGAAGCTATCCTCTTGTAGACGGTGTGCCTGTCTGCTTAGTGCGGCACATCTCCTAACATGGCGATCATTCACGGAGACGGTGCTGGTCCGTCAAGAGGAAGGCTGTGATAGGTCTATAGTGTTGAGCTGAACAATGGAAATTACCTGGCGCCGTTGTGAATGGGGCCTAATAGGTAAAAATGGTGGACAAAAGAACAAAGCAGAGCTGCTTTCTATCTGATTTCTGTTTTATTGGACTTTAAAAAAAAATAGTTAAATGAGAAAAAAAACACAATAAAAACCTGCAGAAGGGCCATGAACCGAGACAAACTAAGACTGCTAACCTCCCCATAAAAATCATTGGGTAATTAAATGGAATTGACACTTTCCGTTTTTCTATCACTCTGACAGAACAGAAGAGTGGAGATCCCGAGCGCAGATGTGAACGAGCGCAGTCTACTAGTTAACACTCCTAATTAGGTGGCCAGCAAACGACTTACATGTTAGAAACGCCACTTGCAATAATTCAACCAATCCTACTGACTTCAGGACGCAAAGATAATGCGAAGCACATAGCGAAGTTACAGCCTAAAGAACAACTCCTGGCAGATCATCATGGAGATGAAGCCATCGTAGCGAGACAGCTCTGCTCCCTACAAGCCAAGAGCACCAGCCCACCCAGTTTGCCGGCCCGTGCCCCTTCCTCCCTTCACGGCACATTATCAGAAGGGGAAAAAATTATCCTTCATTGTCAGCAGATGAGGAGAGTTTCCAGTTTCCTGAAAGAACATCACCCATCCATTACCAGAAAATAGAACGGGGGGGGGGGGGTTGCTGAAATGACTTTCTTCCAGAATCCTCCAGTTCGATAGTAAGTGTGTCTCATCAAGGACTGCGAGAACACTTGTTAGATGTGTCTGACGCGTCTTATTACACATCATGCCGAGCGTCTTCCATTCAGGCTAGCAAGTATACTGAATGACCCCCGTGTGCGTGGGCAGGTCAGCGGCACCACGGGATATAAGAGGATGCTGCCAAAGGAAAATCGTGGCTGCATATAATGTGGCGTGGGTTGTAGCATTAATATAGCATATACAGTATATATCATATACCCCATAATGTATAATAAAGGAGAAAGTCCTTTGTTTGGACGTCTCCTTGGAGACTCACTGCAAAAAATGTCTTGCACTCTGGGGGACTCATTTGAATAAGTACTATGTACCATATTTGTCCTACAGGGGGTGACAAGATTTATGGAAAAATATATTTGCTAGGAGCAAGTCCACTCCGGAAGGGCAATAGATGGCAATCTTACTAGCTACGGTAATCAATCATGTCTGTTAGGATGGATAATACTACTGAGAACCCGGCAATAGAGGCAAATCCTTCTAAGGTAGGAAACCTTCTTAAGGTATCCATACACAGGCCAACAGTCGGCTGCAGAAGCCCCTGACCCGTGGACTACCGCCCGACTATCGCTCTTGTGCTATACTGTCACTCTCATACTAATGCCATACAGTGGACTACTTTTGGCATGATTGTAATGATAGAAGTAGTCCGCTTCATTAGGAGCATCTGCATAAGTAGTCCATTGTATACAAAGAGCGGCAACTATGCGAGGAACAAGGATGAAGGAGGGTGCGAGTGTGACACCCCTGGGCTCGGTGCACCAGTTACTACCAGACCATAGTTATAGTTTACAGAAGAGCTGATGAGTCCCTTTAACTCTGCTTCGAGGGACAGATTACAGACTTCCTACCTTCGGGTTCGTTCACACATTATGGAATCGCCGCGGATTTGTTGAGGAGTTTCCCCAGCTTACAGTAAAGTTACAGCAGACCATCCGCAGTGGTTGTTCCTCTCCGTGTGAACAGGCTTTGCTTTACTCCCATCCACTTTGATAGTAAACATGCGGTTTTGCCGCCAATGCCGGGTTCTCAGTAGTATTATCCATCCCAACAAACATGAATGATAACTGTAACTATCAAGCGGGAGACACGCCATCCCTTGCCCTTACAAATCTCTATTCCCATTAATCCTGGCTGCGGTATCTTTATAGTGACTTTACGATGACATATATATTGGCGCTGACCTCCGCAGTATGAGGTCACCTATCCTCTTTCCCCTTTGCCCAGCAAGCATCCCACGCTTAATGGCTCTAACCATCCATTAGAAACCTAACACCGATGTTCCCGGCTAATAGCAGCGGCCCTGGGAGACCATTCACATTACAAACTATACAAAGAGGCCATGTACACGATAGCAAGCACTTACATCGCACCATTCAATGGTTAATACATGCAAACAGGCAAGTCACATTATCCTACATCACCCGGCTGAGCTGCCAAAATAGTGGGCTGCCAAGACCGTAGTCTGCCAACCTGTCACTGGGCATCTCACCATTTAGTAGGAGTACAAGCGCTGAACAAGTTCCTGACTCCGGTGTTGGCAACGTGGATTTATTAGGGGCTTGTGTTACGGGGAAACCCTCCCCTGTGATTACCAGGCATTACTTGGGATTTCCAGGCAGACTAGAAGGCCACCGTGACTTCCTTGCGGCTTCTTCTAGGTTTACACAGAGGAATCCTTCCACCTGCAGAAGCGTCTTCATAACGTATGATAAATAGCGATCACATGGCGGATTCAAACCGGGAATTGACAAGTTCCGCATCAAGTCTGTCATTTCAAGGGGGATTCCCTGAATTTTGACATCCCATGGCACGCATGCCAATCACTGCCTTTCAATCATTTTATTGGGTTTTATAATAAACAGAGAATAAAAGAAGGCTGACACATTTGTAGCTTTAGCATACAGTTTTTGTACGTCCATATTGTGGACAAGCAATGGGTTGTTGGATAGTAATGAGACTAATGTTCCTCATGCCAATCGCTTCAATGGGAACTGCCGGAGGTATCCACGCTCAAGCGCTCAGCAATCTTTGGTAGCCACGCTCAAGCGCTCAGCAATCTTTGGTAGCCACGATCAAGCGCTCAGCAATCTTTGGTAGCCACGCTCAAGCGCTCAGCAATCTTTGGTAGCCACGCTCAAGCGCTCAGCAATCTTTGGTAGCCACGCTCAAGCGCTCAGCAATCTTTGGTAGCCACGCTCAAGCGCTCAGCAATCTTTGGTAGCCACGCTCAAGCGCTCAGCAATCTTTGGTAGCCACGCTCAAGCGCTCAGCAATCTTTGGTAGCCACGCTCAAGCGCTCAGCAATCTTTGGTAGCCACGCTCAAGCACTCAGCAATCTTTGGTAGCCACGCTCGAGCGCTCAGCAATCTTTGGTAGCCACGCTCAAGCGCTCAGGGATCTTTGGTAGCCACGCTCAAGCGCTCAGCAATCTTTGGTAGCCACATTCATTTTAATAGCACAACTGGAAATTGGCGAGAGCTTCAACTCGGCTATCTCCAGCAATCCCACGGACGTGAATGGCGCAGTGGTTTGCATATGCAACCAGTACTATCAAAACTTATGGGCATGAACTTCTGCAGCAGAGATCTGCCAGAGGGCAGCTTCACATGAGCATAGGTACAAAAATACACAATTCACATTGGCGGGGGACACTTTTGTGGCATGATTTAAAGAGCTGTGCAGCCTAATTAGTACCAGATATGTTCTATTTCCCGCGGAATTGTGCCGCATGTTGCACAATTCCGCAGGTATCGGGTGTGCACTTGCGCACCCCCCATAAGTTACTAGAGGGCCTTTAGTGCGTAAATGCGCACTAAAAAAGAGCATGCAGCGGTTTTTTTTATGCACACAAAAAAAAACAAACAATGAGAATGAACCCATTGAAAACAATGGGCCCTATTCACTGCGTATTTCATGTGTGGATTTAGGATTAGACTTCATTGTGTGAACATTCCCTAAAATTCATTAACCCCCCCCCCATTCCAATCTTAGTCCCTCCTTGCCCAGGATGTCTGTGGCAGGTCCTTGCAGAGTGACACTTTCCTAGTTTATAAATAGCTTGATCTCAGGCTGGATTGTAGGTAGAGCTCTGGCTTTGGTCTCATTTTAAAGCCAATAATCTTGGCATTACAAATAACATTGGTTGCATCTACCATTCCTCATGAGATTTAGGAGGTTGAAAAGGGAGCTGTATAAACCTGTAGCTCTCAAAATCCTGCACAACGTCAGCACATAACCATCCGCTGGCTTCTTCCAAGTGTCGAACTCTGGACTGAGAGCCGCTGGAGAAGGGGAGTATACATTTTTTTTATATATATTACACCATTTTGAGCCTAACATTTTTTTTACGCTCTGGAAAACCTCTTTAACTTATATAGAATTAAAAAAGAATTAATATATATATATCCACAGTATCATTATTCATCATTTTTGATATGTAGCGCTTTACATCATAATCAATTTATGATGCAGTCACGTGCCAATCATTCTGCAGATTACTGCTCAGCCAATCAGAGGCTTCAGAAACCTAGGACCCCAGCGCTGCAAGACAATAGTGCCGATACCCAAACATATTGGATCAAAAGGGGTGATAGAACAGAGTAATTGCAGGTATCATACCCCCTTCCCCTCCTGTTCCGGGTCATAACATTTTCCTGAAACCAGAGGGTCAATTTAATAGAAAGCCACCAAAAGAGGTGAGAATACCTTTTTTTTCTTATTTTTTGCACCTTTCTATGGCAGTACAGTGTTTTTGAAAGGTCTTTGAAAACCCCTTTAAAAGGGTTGTCCAGGATTAATGAAAAAACATCTAGAACCAGGGCCATACCTATCCCTGGGATGTTTCTGGCATTGTTCTTTAGCTCCACTGAAGTGAATGAGAGTGATCTGTAATACCACAGACAACCTGCAGTCAGGTACAGCGCTGTTTTGGAAAGTGAGCAGCTGCGTTTTTCTAATTCTGGCCGACCCCTTGAAATTTAGAATTTGGCGAATTTTGTAAATTACTCCATCTCTTATCCCACTTTGGCAACAAGCCTTCTTTCCCCATAGGCAGCCCTTTCACATAGTATATGTTTCTTAACCCCTCGCATGCCATCTTCTGTAGCTCGTCATTTCTCCATCTTATTAATACAGTATTTGTTTTCTTGCCATATACAGTAGTCACAACTCTTTAACTTATCTCTAGTGCACAAATTACAAATATCTCCTCCATAGTGACTCTGTAATTTCATCGCCATTATTCATCTTTCTCCTCCGCTATCGAATTATTAGGGCAGTTCTAGATCATCAATCATCTACTTTATCCTTAGCTGAGCTTTTTGCAACCTGAAACTCCTGAGCTGGACTCTACATAATCAAACTCTATATTATCTATGCGTCATTAAACTTCATTACCTCATCCTACAGGGGTCCTGGTATCATAATCCGAGCGCCTCATGCCGAGCCATGCTCCATATCACGGGAACAGCCTGATTTTCTGCAGGAATTTACATCCCGCTATTTCACCGTGAAATTATATATGAATCATTCATTTTCCTGTTTCGGAGGTTATTATTTGCTATAGGTTACTGTACGGCCCTATGAACTGCTAATGAATAGGCTATAAAGAATCCTGTATTGTCATACCCCATGCACCATCCATTAATGTAATGCAATCCAGGAGATAGAATTGCAAACTCAAGCAACCTCAGCACCCAAAAAATATGGGAAGGCTCTAAGGAGAGCCGCCAGGATCTAACCACCTCAGCTAGGCAATAAGCTAGACCCATCATCCATACATTCAGTCCAATGAGGAACTGCAGGCCAATTAACTCTGCTCTCAATTCAAGTGAACTAACGGAAGCAATGTACTAAGAACATCCTACCCATAAATGCTGGCTTTCTGCCATACACTTAGTTTACCACACTTATTGACCCCGGAGTCACCTCTCATTTGAAGCAACGCATCCCATCATCACAGCCGCCCGGTACAGCCTGAACTCTGTTGTGCATCGCCGCCCAAAGACAATGCACAATCATGGAGGGTAACATAGACCCTCCATGCGGCTCCTTTATACACCGGAACACAAATCCAAAGAACTAAAAAAGTGTGAAAAATTGCCGCGGACTATAGTAGATTGAGGATGAAAGCAGCAGTGACCCAAATATCAGTGCTAGTAAGTACCGGTATATACATGTGTACAGGTAACTCCATTAACACGGTGGTAGAAAGTAAACCTTCTCTATCTCATCTTTATCTATCTCACATCTATCTATCTCATATCCATCTATCTATCTATCTCACATCTATCTATCTATCCATCTATCTATCTATCTATCTCACATCTATCTATCTATCCATCTATCTATCTATCTATCTATCCATCTATCTATCTATCTCACATCTATCTATCTATCCATCTATCTATCTATCTCACATCTATCTATCTATCTATCTATCTCACATCTATCTATCTATCTATCTATCTATCTCATATCTATCTATCTATATCTCATATCTATCTATATCTCATATCTATCTATCTAATATCTATCTATCTATCTATCTGTCTATCCATCTCATATCTATCTATCCATCCATCTATCACCTATATGTAATATATATCTCATATCTATCTATCTCATATCTATCTATCTATCTCTCTATCTATCTATCTCATATCTATCTATCTCTCTATCCATCCATCTATCTTATATCTCTCTCATATCTATCTCTCTATCTATCCATCCATCTTATATCTCTCTCATATCTATCCATCCATCTATCACCTATATGTAATATCTATCTCATCTATCTAATATCTATTTCTCCAATAGCTACCGTTGCAAGAAAAGCAGCATACATCCCCACAAAGCTGTTGGCTAGTCGTTGAGAAACAACAATTGCTTGTTTACACTGGACAATAATTAATTGATTAGCAACTATTTTTAGGTGAGCCAAAACGAAGTGACTAGTGAAAGAATTCTCCCTTATCACCCGGTTGGTGGCCACTTACACCGAACAACTATCACTTACGGTTCATTAGCTCTATCAAGCGACTATTTTCGCTGACAGTTGTCCTGTGTAAAACAATTAAATACCAACACAATCTAGCTACATTAATTAAACAAACAATTGTATGGTTGCTATAAGTTGTGTCTTGGAGCAGAACAGTCCTGCAGTCCTCCATTTGTAGATAATCTGACTAGCAGTAAATTGCAGTCCACCCAGGTCATTAGTATTGATTTTGTAGGACACCTTTACACAGGATGATTGTTGCCCGACTGCCGTCCCACAGACGATCGCTCTTGTGCTTTTACATACAAGCAGTAGTCGTTCATAGAATGGGAGCGGAGTGGCCAGAGATCCCATCCGGCCCGCCTGCCTCTATGCACTGCAAACAGGCATTCATCATAGAGGAACGATTGCCTATTTAGCTCAGCTAAAACACAGGTGATTTCTAACTCGGTGCTGTCGACGGCTGCATGTACACAGGGCAGCTATCACCCAACTTTGCTGTTTCCAGTAATTATTTGGGTGATAATCGCCCCATGTAAAGATACCTTTATCCAGCTTCATGCATCTCTATAAGACTTCTTCTGAAAGTTAGTTGCATTGAGGTACAAATCACTCTAACCAATTTTTTTTTTAGAAAAAATTTGTAAGTAACCAGTCTTTGTGTGCTTTTATATAATGGGCAAAGCACCAGTATAGTCCACAGTCCCAATCTTATCTCCTTAAAGCAATTTTCAGGGTCCTGGAACAAAGTATTCCAGGACCAAAGTTGGGGGGTTGTATTACCTGCCGCTGGACTTTAGCACTGATGCCCTGCAGATCCACTGATTCTTGCTGCTGCAATCCTCTAACTACCTAGTTTACACTAGTCATTTCTCTAGCTTTGAGCCTGTAGACCAAGTCTTAAAGGAAACCTTTCACCAGGTTTATGCTGCCCAAAGGTGCGTATATCTTATTGTGATCTGCTGTGGCGTTTCAGAACAGACATACTATGAAGATGCACTTTGAACGGAGCTTGGGGTCTTCCCACCCGCGTCATCCAGAGTGACAGCTCTGCCCCTATAGACAAACAGAAACAGCTGTCACTCAAGGCGATCCAGATGGGGAGAAGACAAACATGCCCACAACATACATACCAGACCGGGATCCAATGCTTGCTGCCACGGTTCAGGCAGTGTGAACCTGGCGACTGCTTCTCGTTAACTCTAGAGCAATCACACTTTCAATGTTATGGAGTGATCCATGGACTTTGGCCGTAATACTGTATAACTAGGCAGATGTGCCACTCAGGAGTCTAGGAAAGCTGTGTGCGGCCATACTTGTCCGATCTAAGTGAATACAGTTTTTAACTCCTTGACCACATCTTAAGTGAATGCGTGTAAGTACAACCTATGCAGTAGCCTATGACTCCCCGTGGGATGAAAGGCACGGCGATACACAAAGAGGTGGTTTGACCCTACAGGGCAGATGTGATGCTGACAGCAGACCGATGTTTACGGGTCGGCTTTCACGGGACAATATAATGATCTGAGCCTCTTCTGGGCGAGGGACTCTACTTGACTTCTGCTTTACAAAATATAAATGGTCCCATTTTAGGTGCCTTTAATAACCTTGCTGTGGAATGCAGACTCCGCAGCCAGGATCCTCGGGAGAAGCATTTTAACGAGCGGTAGCCTCCGGCTAAATTTACAGACCCCTGCTGGGGCAGTAATAAGATCAGAGCGGATGACAATGAAAGCATACATTACATGTGTACGGCGGTGTATGCGCAAGTATTTGTCTCTATTCAGCTTGCTGCAGTCACTTTATTTGCACATTATAAAACTCATTACTGCTTCTTTATAAACAAGGTGATTTGCGCCTGTCAGGAGACGCATGAAGCTCGGCTCGATTACTTGACATGTGTCTAAGGTCAAGGTCAAAGCCTTAAAGGGGTTTTCTGGGGACTATGTACTTTTAACAAAGCTGCCCAATATAGTGTAAAACACATAACAAAAGCCATGCTTGCCTTTTTCCCGGCAGCTTTTGGTCCTCCAGTGCCCGTTTCTCACCGATCTTCACTTCTAGGTGCAGAGAGCGAGCGATGATGTCACCAACACCATGTGACCGCTGCAACCAATCACTGGTTCACTTTAGCTGGTGTTTGATCACATGATCTTGTGTCTCTGCCCAGCATCCAGAAGTGAAGAGTAGTGAGGACTCCTAAGCTGTTAATTTCTTTTAGGGCTGTGTCTAGTTTGTTTACAGTGTCTAATCTGAAGTAGTCTGGGACACACCCCCTGTTTTACGATTGGTCCAGGCTGCAGAAAAGGCTTTTGTGCAATGATTTAGAAAAACTGTGGCAAAAAAAAACAAAAACGCATGACTGCCTGAACATGAGAACAAAACTAGTTCCATACACATAGATAAGAAGTCAAACTAATCTCTGACTTTTGGCTATTTCATGTGCATGGGATATCCCGACTCTCCTCCGATGGCAGATATCGGGGGGAGAGAAGGATTAGATATGCTGGATTTCAACATGCTCGATTCATTGTTAGCTCGGGTGATAAGCTGCTGCCATGGTGTATGGGCAGATATAAGACTTCTAATATACAGATGGAGAGGTGAGAAAGGTTGGCTTTTATGGGGGCTGTGATAGCTTGAAAAAGGGACCCCAGTAACTCCTCGCCGTCATCTGCAGGACCGCAGCATGCCTCCTTCCGCTCCATACTACTCTATGGGGGTTATGCAAAGAGCCAAGTGAAGGGTGGGTTTTATGACTGTATGATGCATTTCTTACACAGTAAATGCCGGCGCAGGAGCGGACACATTACTGAAGGCTTTAGGAGACAATACATTTGTATGTACTGCCCAACAATAACCTCTTTAAACATCAATAGAAAAAAACCCAAAAATTTAAAGTGACCCTGTGGTCCCGAAGAAATCAAGAGGGCTGTACCATCTCCTGAATGCGTTATGCATTTATAGCATATCTAGGTAGTCTAAATGATGACACACTACTCTAATTGGCCAGCTTTGCTTAGGGGAACAGCACAGGCCAATCAGAGTAGCGAATAGTTTCTTAAGACTACCAATGTGTTAAAATGCCACAGTGTGGATCATTTAGTCAGAGAAGCGTTGCTGCCATCTTGCTTTTATCCATGACCAGAGAATCGCTATGAAGGGGTTGTGCCAAGTTATGAAGGATAGAGGATAACTATATGATCGGTGGAGGTCCGGCCACTGGAACCCTCACCAAATTTTGAGAATGGGGGTCCTTAAGGTCCCCATATGACTAAAGAGGGCTGTGCAAGTGTGCCGCCACCCAATTAATTTCAAGGGCGGTGCTGGAAGTTACCCACCTCTGTGTGCAGCACTTAAAATGAATGGAGCGATGGCGCGCTTCTGTGACCACTGCGTCCTTTATAGCATGTTTTTAGAAGTAGGCCACCCGTGAGGTTTGCCTGGTGGCACTGTGAAGGTGTTAGCTCTAGCCTCCACTGGGGACTTCTCTTATTTTTGGTGCAGTTCTGTTAGCTTCCATCAGGGATTAAGTAGCTTTATGAACTTTCATGTTGTTTCTTCTGTTAGTTTGAGTGGCGGCTCGTTGTTCACATCTGGCAGCACAAGAACGCATTTTCACCTTCCCCAAGTTATAAACACTCTCTTTTTTACGGTTTGACCGAATGTAGCGATGTCAGCGCAATAAACCTACATCATCCCGTTCGGGTTACAGGACGCCAAGCGCCGACTCACTGACTTCCTCAAGGTCGTCTTTCACAAAGTGTTAAAGTAAAAGTCGCTCAGGTGTTTACTAGTTAACAAGCTCACATGGATATGAACCGGTGACCTCCAGATAAATACGTCTGCCGGCGTTAGGGGGGATACGTGTTCCAATGTCAATGCCTTGCAGATGTAGACGGAGGCCCGCAGTACATTCTGTTTGCATCTTTAAACATTTGCATTTCTGGTTGAAAGCGGCGAGAAGTGGTGAGGCTGAGGGTATCTCGGGGATCAGTTAAATTGTCTGCTGCCTTTCATGTGAATACCATGTATATTCATTGAGCTCTGGGAAAGGTTCGTTATTCAAACAGGCAATGGAGAGTGAGGGGAAAAAAACCACAGCTTCTTTGGTTTTCAAAGGACGCTCTGATGCGCCAGTCAGAAAGCTGTCATACTATCCCTGAAGCGAATGATCCAGGGAAGGGAAGATGAAAAAGAGAGACAGACATCAGAGGTAGGAGCAGGCCGGATAGGAAAGTGCAGAAGAGGGTACAACAATTGGGCCGAGCGCTGGGAGGGGGTGGGAGTTATTAGTCACGACGACCCGCGCATTTAATTCAATGTATGCCGAAATACACAGGCAGTAAGAGTCAATGGGAATCGTCATCCATGGAGAAAAGCTGGATTTTCCTAAGTACAGATGATAAAATGTTCCCTCTTTTTCTGTGAAGGCGCTCTCCTTATCCACGTCTGTGGGGGGAATCGCAGTAACAGAGGTGAAGTACTGTGCAAATGTTTTAGGCGGGTGTGGAGAAAATACTGGAAAGAAATATATATATAATTTTTTATTTTTTTTTTAAATAGAAGGCGTCTTTGACTCTTAATTTATTCAACAGCAGGAAGACGACTCCAAACATCCAGGCGATGTCATTAAGGACTATCTTCAGGGTAAAGAAGAACAAGGAGTCCTGGAAGTGCTGATTTGGCCCCAGAGAGCCCCGACCTCACATCTTACAGTCTGTCTGGGATTACATGAAGAGACAGAAGGATTGGAGCGAGCCGGCATCCACAGAAGATCTGTGCTTGGTTCTCCAAGATGTCTGGGACAACCTCCCTGCAGAGTTCCTTCAAAATCTGTGTGCAAGTGTACTGAGAAGAACTGATGCTGCTTTGAAGGAAAAGGGCGTCACACCGAATATTCATTGGATTTAGATTCACTTAGCATTTTGTCTATTGACAAAAATATATTATTAATAGAGATGAGCGAGCATTGTCCTTAGCGAGTACCTGCCCTCTCGGAAGAAAAGATTCGGGTGCCGGCGGGGGAGAGCAGAGGGGAGATCTCTCTCTTCACGCCGGAGTTTCCCTTTAGGGTTACTTGGTGACGTTAGTCGTGTGATTGATCCTTCTATAGAAACGGTAGAGTAGAACAATTTGTGAAACCTCATGCTTCTGCAACTTTTGATTGCGCCAAAGATGGAACTAAATTGCACCTTTGAAGCAACACGTGATAATCACATCCTATTCCTTACAATGGCCGACAAGAGTCCTTTGTATTGCTGCGTCATTGGCCAATACTTTCTCACTAATAAGAACACTAGTGGGAAAACGGGGACAGAGGATCATATTAAGGATCGCTCTACCCCATACAGACTATATTGTGTATAAACGGCTGCCAATCGACATGCTTTGGGTGAATGCCACTATGGGCCGCCGATGCCCAGGCCACGTACAGTAACAAGCACTGATCGACTAAGGATGCCAACTGGCACTTTCTTACTGCCGTTCATATGGACCACTCATATGACTGTTCGCTGGTCTGCGGCTCTCACCGATCACATACGGAGATGTGCAGTGGACGAGCGAGCATTTGTATTCAGATGAGAAATGATTGTTCACTCATTCGCCAACTGATTGTTGACCATTTTACACGTCGGGCGAAAAAACATTCAGACAAACCTTCATGCCTGTTAGGGGCCATTTACACACAAAGATGATCGCTCAAAAGATGGCTTTTGAGGGATCATTTTGCATAAACTACTACTCGGTACTAATGCCTATTAGTACCAATTAGTAGCGTGTGAGCCGCAGGTAGCTGTAATCAGGGAACAGACCACCCGCTGTTCTCTGACTAAATTCCCTTTGTTCTGGGGCTTACAGCTGAGACAATGTAATCAGCGATTCCAGGGGAGAACACAGCGTGCTGTCCTTCTCATCAGCTGTTCTGCCAAATGATGGATTTCATGCCAAACTGAAAATCATCGTTCGGCAGAAAAGTGAAAGATGGGCACATTTACACCCAACGATTATCGCTCAAAAGATGGCCTTTGAGCAAATTTTGAGTGATAATCGATGCGTCTAAAAGGGCCTTTAATTGGGCTGTGAAAAAGGGCCTTTAGGGTACGTTTATAGACAGTGAGGGCATTTGCAGAAAGACAAAGCCACACATCTGTTTTGTAAAAAGCACATGAATATCCATCAGTGGCTGACGTGACTTTGGCGCATATTTTCGGTGCTTTGCTCCAGCCACGATGACAAAGCAAAGACCTATCAGTATCTCTTGCCGGCAGCGGTGCTGAAAGCAGCAGTTGTCTTACAGGCGCGGAGTACAAGGAGGTAAGAGGAGTGTCACTTGTAATGAATGCCGGCGAATAACCAGCTCTTTGGTTTTCCTGATGTAAAGTTTCGCTACGTTAATAAAACCCTCGCAATGTTCCAGAGTTACAGTATTCTGTGTGTGATCAGACACTTTACTCCCGCTCATTACATGCACCAGTGGATACAATAAAACACAGCAAGACGGAGCAGAATTCTCCTCTGTGTTTTTGCCATCAAGCGGCTGGATTAGCATATGACTGGGGAACAACACCGACTTCTGCATCTGCTGCCAAGTGGAGGGGACTGGCTTTTAACAGCTGAATTGTTAGGTCTCCACAGCGCTCGCACGTCTAGAGCCTTCTACAAAGATGTAAACGTGAAAGCGAGTCGTGTCCTGCGACCAGTGAGAATCCCACCGCACATTCTCTCATCGCTCCTCGCCGCTTTCTTAAGTGTAGATGTGAGATTGAAATTCACGAGGCAGAAGCCGGCAGTAGAGCGAGCGCGAATGATTTCACCGTCCTCTCCTACTGACCTTCAGATAACAACTGGCTGAAAGTTTAATGAACCTTTTCATCTGCTCGTCTCTTTTGTGGTTACATTCTGCACAATAAATGTAGCGATGACAAATTTGTTTTCGATCGGACCTGAATGTAGTGACACCGTAGGTGTGAAAACCAGTGGTGCCCATGGGGGGTATCCCTTTCCATATGCCCATTATAGCCATCGTAGAGGGTTGCCGTCTGCTCAGGATTCCTCTATATCACTATAGAGGACTCAACCATAGGGGTCATTTATTTGAATGGGTACAATCTACAATGAATGGCCACGTTATTAGAGCCCCAGCCCTCTCATGATTGGAGCTTCCCTATATGGACATTCTCCCCGGGACCCCGGAGTGCAGAATAAAATCACTGATAACTTTTCTGTGGATCAGTTTCAGTGTGAATCCACATTAGATGGGAAAATCCAGCGATTGGAGATACTTCCAACAAGGCCGGGTCATCGGTGCTGGACTAGCCAGGGTGTCACTGACAACGGAATGGGGTTTACTGATGTAACGGTGTGGAGAGTATACGGAGAATGTGTGATCAGGGAAAACAATCAGTGAAAGGGAATAATGTGCATATAAACAATTGATTAATGAAAGGGGTCGGAGGAGGATGTGGAGAATCGTTCTGATGAACAGATGCAGTGCAGTTAAGGAAACTGCAGCAAACTGTAATCCTGATGCTCCGACCAACGTGTCCAAATTCACAACTTGGACAGCCCAGAACACACGCATTTATGTGACTTACAGCTCCTATAGCAAGGCCTACCTACCAGGAATCATCATATGTTGTAGAGGTGCTACATCTGCACCGCCTATATGTATGCCATTGAAAAAAGATATATGCTCAGCTAAGTACTATCTACATTGCCAACATTAACTATGTGTGACCCATACGATTGCATAGGGAGCCAGTCACCAGCTTCTGGGAGGCACCAGAAAAACGTAGGCTGGGGGCAATCGCACCCCCACTTAAGTCCACCCAACCAGATGATCTTATTTCTATAGCAGTGCCTTATAGAGGTCTGTGAACCATTCTCCTGCTGGCTCTCTACTCCCCTCTGACGTTCCAAGGCAGCGCTGTCAGCCCATCAGCGGCCTCATAACACAATCACTTAGTTCTGCTGCTGAAACTATGTTATGAGCTTGGATCAGGGGCTACATTTATATTACAAGCTTGGTTTTGGTATTGTATCTATGTACTAAGGTTGGTTCTAGTGCGTTATTTATGTTATGACTTCTTTTTTTATTCTATGTATATACTGAGATTGGATCATGCTGTATTTATGTTACAAGTTTGGTTCTCGTTTTGTATTTAGGTATGAGCTTGGTTTTGTCGCTGTATTTATGTTATGAGCTTGATTCCAGCGCAGTATTTGTGTATTGACCTTGGTTCTGGTGCTGCATGTATGTACTGAGCGTGGCTCTGGTTCTGTATTTATGTAGTGAGCTTGGTGCTATTATGTATGTTATGAACTTGGTTCTGGTACTGTATTTATGTTATGAGCTTGGTTCTGGTGCTATAGTTATGATATGAGCTTAGATTTGGTGCTATTATATATGTTATGAGCTTGGTTCCAGTGCTGCATTTAGGTTATGAGTTTGGTTCTGGTGCTGTAGTTATATATTAAGCTTGGTTCTGCAGAAGCAGAATACAGATAGACTACCTCCTTTGACTGCAGTATAGAGTAGATTATTGTTTTTTCTTATGATGGGGGTTCAGTTCCTTCGTCCCATCTAACCTTCGTCCGACACTCACTATCTAAAGCTATTCTGCAGCTTTAACTGGCCCATGCATTTTTTCTTTTCTCTAGCCCCCAAATGAGTATAAAAATGCTCCCCTCTGCGTTGTGTCACGTCACATCCATGAGTACACTAACTCTTCCGTGAAGCCAGCGAGAACAATTGTATTTCATTTGCACTGGAATTAAGTCCAACAATTTGAGATTAAACCCTTGTTTACACGAAATTACACGCACATAGTCCAGATGCTGAACCACCCATCGTACTAGTCTGCTGCGGAAGACGGATTCTCCGAAGTATTATAAACAGGCCAACTTAATAGAGAGAGGCAGAAATTAATATTATTAAGGATGTAGATTTGGCTACGGATCAGGAAAATGTTCTTATTTCTCTTTCCTCCGTGCCGCTCTCGGTTGTTTGCCGACTTGCAGCTGCAGCGATATTGTTCACTTCATTCCATCAGACACTGCCAATGCATGGATGTTACTGACACACTGTAACAACAAACCTGCTGTGTGTGGAGCAGGCCTGCTTGATGCTGACGAGTGCTTGTAGCAGAGGTCTAATGGCACCACAGCTACTAATGCTATGGGAGACATGACTTATACTGTATGAAGCAGACTGTAGTGACAGGAGGGGTGCGGACGCCCCACAACACATCAGCTAAGACATGAGGGTCGCCAACAGAAGTCAGGCCTTGTTCAGACCAGAGTTTCTGATTTTGGATTGTAAATACGGACTGACCCCAATTAATTGGTAATTTCCCTAGTCTGTGGCCCATAACTTCTGATTTATGCCCCTACATATCAGACAGGTGGTGCCAAGGTCTCCCGACACAGAGAAGGAGAACGGATGCCATAATCCGGCATGGCAGCGGTGCCGAGGTGAGATGACACTTGGGCTACAGCTGCAACACAAGGAGGATGAAAGGATGCAGAATAATGAAGTAAAGTCAGGCTTGCAGTTCGTCCACAAGATTGCTCATCTGGCAATTAAAACCCTCAATTCCCCACATTAAAATGCGCATATAAACTGAGTGAATGCACATGTCCATCACTGGGAGGGAAGAGCCAGCAGCTGCCGCTCCTCTAATGCTGCTTATCTGAAGCTGAAATATCTCATTTTGGACATTTCTGGTAACTACTGGTTGCAAAAATAACACAAACGAAAGTTTGCAATGACGATGGCAGACGAAAGTTTGCCAAGGATGTGATCCAACTTGCTGGACAATCTCAGCTGACCAGGTCCAATATTGCAAGTGTATGGCGTGATTATGCTGATCGTGCCGTTTTATTTTAACTACTATTGAATTCAATGGGTGTTCTGCCAAACTGGACTGCTGCAATGTTGACAATGCTATCTGCTTCCAGCCATGACCACACTGACAGCGGCCCGGTTATCAGCTCACTAGCAGGAATCCCGGGATGTGGAACCCTGCCAGTCAACGATTGATGACCTATCCTGAGGACAGGCCATCCATAGCAAAAATCCAGGACGACCTCTTTAAGTGTCTCTCCTCCCTGGAAGAAGCTGGTCGCAGTCGCCTGCTCTGTGATGTGCAGATGAATCTTGCTCTCTGGTTAGTATATCCAGATGGATAACGCTCTGACCTGATAGAACCACATGGCATTACTTTAGGAGTGAAGGTGTAAGCCCAATGGTAGAGCTGCAGGCCTTGTCCTGGCTCCTCAGGAGAGGGGCTCCTCACTTCACGATCACACCAGGTTAATATCATAAACAATGCAAAACCTGACCAGCGGATAGGAGCTGCTTAGAGCGCTTTGACACATGCAATGTCAAGCTATTTCATTAGGGAAAATCTGAATTCTCGAAGACAGGTGACGAGTTTCAACCCCAGAACAGGGTCTTCTTCAGGTCTGCGAAGTCCTCTGAGCAGCGCCTATCTACTGGTCATGTATCTGCTACCAGTTTCTTCTATGTTTAGTGCAGCTATGGATAGGCCCTCGATGTTTCGCTGACTGGTGCTGCCTACGGCATTATATTACAGGGTTACCTTCTCCCCGCAGCAATACCTCCACAATTTGGCATCAGATCAAATATGCCACTATTCATTTTGTTTCATCTGTATATAATCAGATTTTAAAAATCCTGTGCATGCTTTTTGTATAAAGACGGAGGCGTACCGAGGTAACGTAAGGCCCCACAGACGTCTATGAGTGTACGAGTATGATCCCCAAAAGTATCAATCAAGACCATTAGTGAGGCTGCATTCATGCACACGGTTGAGTCTATGACTTGCTGCCTCCTCTATGTATTAGTCTATGAAGCACTTTAAGTGTATCTTCTCCTTATTATCTGAGTATTAAAATCTGACCTTGGTGGGATTACAATGTAAGAGGCGCATTTCATTTCTGCTATATATATCAGCAGCTCATTAGTTCTCCTTCACGGCTCTTTCATCCTTGAGTCGTTTCAAGAAATCTGCAAAACAGAATCTCGGCATTATTTCCTCCCATTCCACCCGACTTGATTTCATCTTTTTTGCCTTCTTCGCTGATGATGTAAACAAGGACAAGACCGCGAACAATTAAAGCATCAACATCTGCCAGTCATATGTGTATCTCTGTGAGAGCATGTGAGGCTTCTCCTTCGCTCGGGGTTATATGTAATGACTGCCAACGATCATGTTCAAAGTCAGCTCAGCCAGACAGAAAACTGTTTACATCCCCATGTACCTGGAAGAAGAGTTTTGGAAGTGAAGCGTCTGAGCTGATCAGCAGAGATCTGAGTGCATGAGGGGCCCTAGACAGAGACGGGGCAACTTCACAGACTAGATAAAGGGGGAAAAGCTAAATATTCATCAAAGGACATCAAGACAATAAACAGGCGTTGGCGACCCCCCCATCCCCCAAGGAATGGACAGCTGCATGGATCAGCCTATAGAAAAACTGCACAGAGTATAGGAAACCTTTCCAGCACAGGATGTACTCCGCAAATTGTTTGCACCTTGCGCAGCTGCATCAAACTGTCCAGTTAAGGCGAGAGGGTGACATGTCGATACAATGTTGCAATAGCAATGCTTCCCTATGGGAACAGCATCTTCAGGGGTTATTCAATCATGCTAGTGGGGTGCAGAGGTAGTGGTCACACCAGGCCCCTCTGTCACCGGTATAGTACATGGTAGGTGGGGGTCGGGTTGCAGATGACATTTAGGTTAGGCTCTGTATTACCACGGCAGAAACAAAATAGCCCTATTAAACGTTACCTTTATTAGTATTCAATTAATAGAGGTCCCCGGGGACGTTAGAAGACAGAACATCATGAAAGGTTCATGACTGGCTACTAGACGTATCCCCTGGACCTGAGATTGGGGAGGCTATACACTTTACCTGGAGTCTAGCTGAAAAGGACATAAAGTAAAAGTATGTTCAGGCCTTGAGTGAGCTTTATTTGCTGAAGCTGGGATACCCCTTTAAGAATGCACTACGTGGGACAATGCGGGTGACATAAAGTGAAACTTTAGTAAGTTACAAAGTAATACAGCCCAGCTTTGTATTTCCCAAGTTCTGAGTCAACTAGCTAGATGACAGGCAAAAACGTGCTTTATGTTAGCTGCATGAGGCCTCCTTCACGTGGCCGTCTGCGTTTTTATGTTCACCAGTACGCGCCTTATAATCGCATGAATGAAGATTTGCTTGGATCAAGTCACGAACTTTAGTCGCGCATTTCACGCCATTCACACGGGCCGCTGCTGTGTATAGGCAAAAAAATACGCTGAAGCGCTGAAAAGCGACAGTCGGCAGCAATCCTGGGAAGTAGAGGCAGCTGTCTTATTTTCCCAGCGTTGGACGCAGCTAAACTCCCTCTCTCTCCCTTTTTTCCAGCTTCCATTGAACTCTATGGGAGCTTCCTGCATATCTCAGAAAAAGATAAGGCGACACCTCTCTTCTCACGCGGCGTATAAAATCGGCGAACCGTAGCTGGTGGCGTATGTCCTATTTTTCCAAGAAAAAGCCTCGCTGACGCTGCAAAGTCACAATTGCGAATTTAGCTGCAATTTTCTCGTGACAATATCGTGATCGGCAATGTGAAGGAGCTCTAAACCACTTCAAATCCCGCATCAGAATCCCTGCGTCATCCATGCAGATTTAGATGCACGATTTTCAGCGGGACTGCAAATTTCACTGCATCCTGGCGGAATCCTTTTGCCTCTGTAAAAGCACCCGCGGGCCCATTCACACATGCGGAGGGATTTTCAGTCATACATTTGTTACTATATTCTGTTTTTGGAACAGAAAAACATAATTAAAATAGAAATAACCTTTTCAGGTTTTTATTGCATTGATTTCAGTGGGTTTTAAAAGAAAAAAACGGAAAGCAAACACAAAGCTTTCCCAAAGTTTGCTCCGTTCCGTTAGGTTTCAGCCTTTTACTGCAGGAACGGCGCCGTGTTCAGCGTTATTTGGGTTCACTATTAGAAATGAGCGAGCGTACTCGGAAAAGCACTACTCGCTCGAGTAATTTGCTTTATCCGAGTATCGCTGTGCTCGTCCCTGAAGATTCGGGTGCCGCTGCGGCTGACAGGTGAGTCGCAGCGGGGAGCAGGGGAGAGCGGGCGGGAGAGAGGGAGAGAAAGATCTCCCCTCCGTTCCTCCCCGCTCTCCCCTGCAGCTCCCCGCTCCGTGCCGGCATCCGAATCTTCAGGGACGAGCACAGCGATACTCGGATAAAGCAAATTACTGGAGCGAGTAGTGCTTTTTCGAGTACGCTCGCTCATCTCTATTCACTATGCTTTTTTATTTTTCTTAAACCCATTGAAATCAATGGGGGAAAAAATTGGAACATTTGTTCTGTTTTTGGAGCAAAAAAAAAATAGAAAAAAGGACTGGAGAGACGGAATTGTGATGGCAGCCGTAAGGCAGGTGTGACGCCAACAGCTATGGAGGATGTCAGACTCTTCATCTGAAGACAAACTAGACCTGACATTCCACGTCTCCCTGTGATAACTGCAGTATATTTTGGCAGCCACCACTACTTCTGTGTTTCTCCAGTGACCCCAGGATAATTAATTAGCGTTTTTGGGGCAGGCGATCGCACGTTAACCGTCCGGGGGTTTTATGGCTGACATGAAACAATGAATGGAGAAGTGATCAGCAATGGCGCAGCAGTGTCAGGCCGGTAATTTGCTCCTCTTCCGTGCCGCTGACTCTTGGAGCTTGCTGGGGGTTATTCACACGACCGTATATACGCCGCTAACCCCGACCATCTGAAGCATTGGCTGTCAGTGTGTTTATTCAGGTGAACGGTTTTTGGACGTTAAAAAAGTTGCGCCGAGAAAAATAGGACATCAGCGACCAAAAACGGTGCCTGATTTTATACGCTGCGTCTAAAGATAGGCCTTGCTCTATCCTTTAACGAGATCCACTGGAAGCTCCCTCAGACTTCCCACAGCAGCTAAAAAAAGGGAGGGGGAGGGAGTTTAGCTGCATCCAAATCTGAAAAGAGTAGACAGCTCGCCCTATTTCAGCATTAGTAGCCATTCCAAGGATTTCTGCCGGCCGAGGGGTTTCCGCACTGCAATATTTTTTCTCCGATACGCCGCAGCCGCTGGTGTGGATGGAAGAGAAATTCTAATTAAGATCGAGACTTGATCGCAGCTACTCTTCTTTCCTGCGATTTTATGGCGCATTCCAGCGAGCGTAAAAACGCGGATAGTCTTGTGAGAGAGGCCTTGCAGAAAAAAGTCTCTTACTAGCTAAAGGAGTATTTGTGAACTTTCTCTACTGATCGGGACCCTGCCAATTAGCGGATTCCTGTTGTCACTACGTCCAGCGGAGAAAGCAGACAGTGCTGACCATAGCACAGTGGCCCAGGTTGGTATTGCAGGCGCTGCTCCAATTTAACTCAACGGGTAAGGTGCTGCAATATCAACCCGGGGTGCGGCACAGCAGCACCAGGAATCAGCGGATCATTGGGGATCTGAGCGTCAAGCCTCCACTGGTAATCAGTAGAAAAAGTCAACAAAGTTCCAGAATACCCTTTTAAGATACCTAGAAAGGCGGCACGCACCAAATGCATGGTAGCAGAGCCGTATTTGCTGCGTGACCAAGAATCCCATGTACTTTTACCATGAATAGCAGAAGGTCTGGGATGTGGTTTCTGACCGAGAGGCTTGAACAGCTAGGGAACCCCAAGGAGTCAACCCATCACTGCAGATTGTACTCTGTAACCTCGGAGAAACATAGGCCTGCATAGGAGCTGCAATCACAAATGGTGGACAATCTGTAATCAAGACTATCTGCAAAGTTGCTTCATTTTCAATTTTACATATAGATGTAGCAAGTGCCAAGGATCGTTCAGTACGCTACATCTGCTTGCGTAGGGATCACTGCACTATGTGCACAGCCTATTCCTTACTAATAACTGCCGGGCGCGCTCTGCAATAACCACGGAGTGTACCATGCAATTCAATTTAATGGCGGCTACATCTGTACAAGAAAGCAAGGAAAAATGCTTGCAAAGGTGAATGCAGCCTTTTAATCTATGCACGGCCCAGCCATGAAGACACTAATGGAATGACTCCAGGCTGCGCTGGACAGATTAAAAGACTGTCTGGTTTGGACAACTAATTTTCAGATACCCTATTACGGCATGGGGGCGAAATAACTTGGAGCAGAAAGTGGCTTCCAAGATGTGGACAGCGAGCTGCTTTCAATTGCAATCAATACTTCACATCGCCTGTGGTGGCGCTGCAGAGAAACAAAACACTTGTTAAGGTACTAGAAAACCGCTGTAGGTCTGGGCTAATAGCAGCGGGTCCCAGCAGTATAACACCTTGTGATCAGCTCATACATCTAACACAAAGGGATTGTCTAAAGCAGGCATCTGGCTCCAACTCTGACTCCCTCATAAAGGACTCATGTATAATAATTAGTACTAAGTAATTTACTAGAATAAAACGGAAGCATCAAGCTTAATGTACAATATATGAAGGCCCATTTACACGGAACGATGATCGCTCAAAATTCGCTCACACGATAGTTTGAGTGAGAGTTTTGAGCGATCATCTTTGCATTACTCTAAGTAGCTAATTAGCTACTTAAGAGTTATGCAGGCGGAGCGGGATACAGCCACGATAGCTTCAACAACAAAGCAGATGTTTTGTATATGCAAACAGCTGCATTGTTCTCATCGCTTTCAACTGGTGTCCCACTGAGAACTGCCAGCGGGATTCCAGCTGAAAGAATACTATCAGCGCCGCCCGCTGAGAAAAATTAGCGTGCGGCGCTAATAAGAGTAATCAGCGATGAACAAATAGTGCATGACAAGTGCACAATGGCCGCGCATTTAGACACAACGATTATCGCTCAAAAGACGGCTTCATTGTGTCTAAATGGGCCTTAAAAGAGGCTTTCCGGGACACGCAAAAAATATATCCTAGAAAATAATTTTTAAAAATGAATACTCAACTATCCCGGTGGTTCTCCGTTCAGCGCTGCTACCCTGGAATCCCCCTGCATGGAACATGAAAGAAGCGGTCACGTGCCGTACATTGTGCATGTGACAACTCACAGGCTTGAGCGGCTATAGAAATATCCCTGCTGAAGCCTATGAGTGGCTGAGCGGTCAGGTGCACAAAGCTTCTTCCAGGCTCCGCGCGGAGGGGATGGGTGAATATTCAATTCTTATTAATTTTAAAGCTGTATAACCCATTTTATATGTCCTGGAAAACCCCTTTAATATATTATACTTTTATCTGGAGTTGGTACATTTCTATCAACAACAACTCCACCGAAAACTGACTCCAGTTCCACAGCCCTGTAAAGAAAACTCCTTTAAAGCGACACTCTAGGTTTTGGGATAAAATTGGGACTGGAGGGGGAGATTATATAGCAATTCACTATACCTGTTCTCAGATTGGCCAGAGATGTTCTTATGGTCAGTGCTGACCAATCAGGGAGAAGTGCACAATATGCATTTAGGTAATTGAGACATGGCAAGACCCAGAATCAGTAAATTTGAGTGACAGTGCAGAAGAATGAATGGAGGACTGCCCAGCCAGTCCTCCAGAGGGTCGTATATACCCCCCTGCCCATCCAATCCTCCAGAAGGTCGTATATACCCCTCTGCCCACCCAGTGCTCCAGAGGGTCGTATATACCCCTCTGCCCATCCAGAGGGTCATATATACCCCCCTGCCCATCCAGTCCTCCAGAGGGTCGTATATACCCCCTGTCCATCCAGAGGGTCGTATATACCCCCCTGCCCATCCAGTCCTCCAGAGGGTCATATATACCCCTCTGCCCATCCAGTTCTCCAGAGGGTCGTATATACTCCCCTGCCCATCCATTCCTCCAGAGGGTCGTATATACCCCCCTGTCCATCCAGTCCTCCAGAGGGTCGTATATACCCCCCTGCCCATCCAGTCCTCCAGAGGGTCGTATATACTCCCCTGCCCATCCATTCCTCCAGAGGGTCGTATATATACCCCTCTGCCCATCCAGTCATGCAGAGGGTCATATAAACCCCCTGCCCATCCAGTCATGCAGAGGGTCATATATACCCCCTGCCCATCCAGTCATGCAGAGGGTCATATATACCCCCTGCCCATCCAGTCATGCAGAGGGTCATATATACCCCCTGCCCATCCAGTCATGCAGAGGGTCATATATACCCCCTGCCCATCCAGTCATGCAGAGGGTCATATATAACCCCTGCCCATCCAGTCCTCCAGAGGGTCGCTTTAAATAATTTCTACAGCATTGACAGCTGGTACGCAGTATGACACCATCATACATTTGTACTGATCTCGCACAACTGCTTGCTTCTTCATCCCCCTTGCTGCTGCACCCCTAACCAATCTGTCCCTTTATACGACTATTTTCTCCCTGACGCGGCGTGCTCGGGCCGGCCCAGTCGTATAATAAGGCTTTGCTACACTCCACTTCAATCTAAAAGTGTTGGAAATTGTTTCATTCCCGAATATGAGGCCTCAAGCTGTGTTTCCTGTTACTACGGCCGTGATATGCCGTTGGATTTATGGCTGTTAGATAATGGAACTTTTTATTAAGGGGGGGCGGGGGGGCAGTTTCCTTCCATAGAAGAAGAAAAGAAAAACTGGGAGAAAACTGTGTAGTTTACTTAGAGACCTTTGAAAGCGCCGGGGCCGGCAGGACCGGGTCACCTCCAATCCTTTGTCATTTTCTGTGCAGCAAAGAGTGATCAATTTTTAACAGTTATTCATTTCATTCATGGTAACGTCCTGGCGGCCTGGACAAAGCTCGGCCCCTTTTGTCTGTCTGTCCGGCGCTGACAGTTTAATTAAACCCCGCTCGAGATGAGGTCAGAGGGTCGGCTATTCATCAGTAACGCTTTACTGAAATATCAGCTCCGGCCCTTGTTTGAATCCTAGAATCAAGTTAATGACTTATGCACCCCTCAATTAACGAGCGGGGGAGCGACACAGCCGTGCCCTATAGGAAAACTGTCTAATTAGGCTCTGACAGACGAATCGTATCAATAAGTAATAAAAATCATTGCTGCAAATGCTTTATAACTCGCAACAGAATTATGTCCCGCAGGAAGTCACCTCTTTGTAGCAAAACGTAAAAAAAACGTAAAAGGGAAAAATAAGGAAGTCGGATGAGCTAAACTGCAGAAGATCAGCAGTACAGCCGGTCTAGCTGCCGGTGGCCTCCATGATGAAAGCACCGCCAGTGTCATAAAGATCTGATTGGTTAAGGTTGCTGGTCACATTAGATGGATGTCGACCAATCCCTCCTAGATGTTGGGGGAAGGAACGGTCATTTATGTTAAATTTCAACATGCCCGATGAGACATGGTCAGAGACATCTGGCAGCGGCCAAAGGAACTTTTACATCAGACGACAGTCACCAAAATAATCCCAAAAGAGTGATTACGGGCAACACAGAACCTGACAAAGCCAACGGGCGAGGATCGCTCACTTGGCTTTCAGCTCATCTATTTACACGGGCGACTATCGGCCCGTGTAAACAGGCAGTCCTTCACCTATGGATGACAGACAGTTTACTCTGAATGGAGGTGGATGGCTAGAGATCGCCTCAATTCAGTAAGCGATCATCGCTAAGCGGCTGTCGGTCAGACAGTCCTGTATGGAGCCACCCTTACCCGCTCTCTCTAAATTGAAGAAGCATGCATGCTGAGCTGGGTGTCAGTACATATGGGGCAGTTGTAGGAATAGCAGTCGGCCAAATGAGCAGCTAAAGTACACGGAGAGCTTTAGTTTGAGGTGCTAATCTATTATTTTCATAAAGGGATTAGCCCAAAAACAGCTTACTGATTGGTGGGGAATGGACTACTGGAACCCCCATTCTTCACCCATCCAGGTCATTCACTTCCATAGTACTGCTGGAGACAGCCCAATATTTGAACTTCGTTTATTCAGGGACCTTTGGACCCATCATTGTTCTGATCAGTAGGGGTCCCAGCGGTCGGACCTCGGCCAAGTCAATAGTTATCCCCTATCCTGTAGATAAGGGAAACTTCATTTGGTGGGACAACCCCTTTAAAGGTGAATTCAATATATATAACTTCTCAAGGCAAAATGTGATGTTACATTGGACAGTCAGCTTATTAGAGACCTACATGTAGTAGTGTGCTGGCCCTCCTTTGGCCTTCAGTACCGCAGCAGTTCGTCTTGGCATTGATCCACAAATCTCAGAAGACGCCAAGAAAACCTTCCTGCACCATTGCTCCACCAGCCTGACAGGAAGGGGTCATGGACGCCTGCTGCTTGCCCCAAACTCTGACCTCCCATCAGCACGGTGCAACAGAAATCTGGATCCATCTGACCAGTCGATGTTTGTTCACTAATCAGTGATCCAATTTTTTGTGCTTTTGGCCCCTGATGTCTCGGATTTCGGTTTCTGTTAGACGCAATGGCGCCGGAACTGGTTGTCTGCTGCTATAGCCCATCTGTGCTAAGCAATGGCGAGTTGTGCATTTAGACATGTTAGCTGGAGCACCAGCAATGTATTCAGCTACAATTTTCCTTCACTGTGCAGAGCCTGCTCATCAGCATGATTCTTGACATCCCCCTCTGACCCCTGTCAGTGACTAGTTGTTTACGTCCACTGGATCCTCCTTTGCTGGATGTTGCTCCTTGATCATGCTATTCTCTTTACGAGAAACCCCTAGGTGGTTAGCAGTGACATCCCACCCCGGCTAGTCTAGCACCGATGACCCGGCCTCGTTGGAAGTCACTCAGATCGCTGGATTTTCCCATCTAATGTGGATTCACACTGAAACTGATCCACGAAAAACTTGTCAGTGATTCTATTCTGCACTTCGGGGTCACGGGGAGAATGTCCATACGGGCCAATCATGAAAGGGACGGGACTCAAATACACTGCGGTCAATCCGGGTAATATGTGGCTATAACTTTTTAAATATCAAGCTTTCGAAACACAATATCTAATGGTTACCCTGAGCTGCTGGACATTAGGAGTCTTCCAGCAGGTGATTATCCTCACTTCTCCTTTTCTTTACACTAGACAGAATTGCTTGCATTGATTGATGGAATCCAGCCCGTCAATCAGCTAATGGATGGGAGTTCGGCTCTGGAAACCCCTGGGAATTAGCGGTTATTGCCAAAGGAAGCTGCAGCTGGTCATAAATGGCATGTGGCAACCACTACAATGTCCGTGTGCCCTCACCGGAGCTAGAACACTGCCCTACTAACACGAACAAGAAACTCACACTGATATCACACTTGGCAATCAGCGTTTTTTTTAATTGGACTTGCCAATGTGCAGTTTTCAAGCTGATGTGAGGCATTTTTTTATTTGAACCGCCTCGCTTCGCTTCTGTTAAATTGCGATCCCCAGGCGCCTGCTTCACGCCGTCAGAGGATCGCAGGGGTTTCCCATTGATTTCAATGGGAAACATCACATCGCACTGCTGGTGAGTGCCATACGATGTCTTTTAAGGTCCCATTGAAAACAATAGGAGAGGGGTTCCTAGGGAACGCCCAAAGATAGAACATGCTGCGATTTTCATCCTCGCACCATCACTGGAAGGGGGACAAAAAACCGCTCATGTGAATAAGTCCATTCAAAAGAATGGCGTACATCGTCTCACAACGCACAAACCTCGTGCGAGATTCTTGCCCGTGTTAATAAGCACTAGCCCTGATTCTTTTACGATAAAGTTCAAGTTTCAGTACAGAAGTCTTCAGGAAGCAGATATAGTCGGCGTTACCCCATGAGCATACCAGTCTCCTTCCACAATGGCGCAGTCCTCACAAGAGGCATAATTAGCAGGGAGAGCTCCGATTCCACCCACCGCCCTCCAGCGAGCAGCACAATCTGTATGAAGACGGCGGCGATTAGGACAGACTTTGTGCGTTCGGTATTGAAGACGGATAAATGGGAAATCCCATAACAAGGTGAAGCCGCGGCTCCACTATAATATGGGGCTGGCATTATGTCAGATGAATGGATGATCTGATGGGCCTGTGTTTTCTCTTCCACCCGGACTTTCTCTGTGGCTGAGCTCCATATATCAATCTTAATAGCAGAAGTCAGCCGCTCTTTGATAGTGCAGTTTCTCACCAGTCTGACTATTCTGTGCGGAGACGGCGTGTTTACTCAGTAGCCGCCAGTCATTCCCAGTTTCACACAACGTCACTTTTTCGCTGACAGAAGAGGGAAGGAGGGGGAGAAGATACAAAAGAAAAACAAAACTGGGATGAAACCAGGCAAATTCCCCAAGGCAAGCTAACTAATCACCACAAAGTCACTGACCGATGGCAAGAGTCCAAATTAAGCTCCTCGTGTTACCATGGAAACGATGGCCTTCGACGCCAGGATCTTCCATGGTGGCTTCAAATCATTTCATCACTTTTCTTGTCTCTTTATCCCTCAGACAAAACCGGAGGAAGCAATCTTAATGATGTGTTTCCCTCGCACTACAAACTCTCACCTTCTCCACATCGATTAAAGGGGGTGTCTGTAACGCCACACAGCGCTCAACTCCTCCGACCCAAATTGTCCACATTGTTGACAGGGTTTAGAAAAGACACAACAGATTGGCCAGGGAAGAGGAGCGGATGGGAATGACATACTGCCGGAGCAGGTGCGGGACGTACCAGACATGACAGAACTGTTGGGGGGGATAGAAGCGAATAGAACGTGTCAATTATCTGTAACTGAGATGAAACATTGTATATTGTCAGGTAGGAGCTGCTCGGGGACGGTGACCACCTCGCACTGAGCTGGGACTATGCTTCTACAGGATTAGAAATGGTTAAACTACGGTCACCCCTGCGTTAGGGTTAGTTCGGGGTTTCCGTTTCTCTGATACATTTTTGGAAGAAACTGATATAAAACTGGGGGAAAAGGGATATTTTTTTTCCCAATTGATTTCAATTGGATTTAAAAAAAAAAACGGAAAGGAAAAAAGAAAGAAAGGCTTTAGTTTGCTTTCATTCCATCAGGTTTCCATTTTTTTTTTGTGGACTGCGCAAGAAAAACAGAATGGAAGCAAACTGAAGCCTTTACGTTTTTTTTGAAACCCCATTGAAATCAACATGGTGAAAAAAACGGATCTGTTTTATATCGCTTTCCCTCTTCCAAAAACACAGCAGAGACAGAAACCCTGAACTGACCCCAAACTGGGGTGAGAGCAGCCCCATGGTGCCTTCACACTTATCATCGCGATATCCCTGCTTCTTCTTTTAACGCTAATGTCAATAGGACTTTCTGAAGTTAAAAACGCATTGCAGAAAAATCGATGCGTTTTTAACAATATAAAGTCCTATTGACATTTGCGTTAAAGAACGCACCGGTATCGCAAGTAATTTATTGGAAACCAGGATAATAAGCAACTTTAGCAAAAAACTTGCTGTGTGTTTTTGGCTTTCCTCACTGAAACCTTTCTCCACGCACTAGATGATGAATGATGGCATGTAGACCTCAGAGGGTCCGAGGGTCCGGGGCTCCTACCAGGGTTCACCTCTGTTAGCTAGAGGAGACACTTATAGAAACCGCTTTATTAAAGGGATAGCGAGTATGTAATTCTACATTAACAGTTTATTAAAGGGGTTGTCATATCAGAGACATCTCCTTTTAGAGTGCAGCTCTTGGAGTGATCTCAGTGGCTTCTGCCCCCAGCACCACAATGTTAACAGCTGATCCAACCTTTATTCACAGGTATTAGAGAACCCGGGGTGCGCCAAGGAAACCTTCCCCACACCATTACTCCAACTCCACCAGCTGACAGTAAGGGGTCATCGACTCAAATTCTGACATCCCAACAGCCCAGTACAACAGACATCTGGATTTATCAGAGCAGGTGATGTTTTTCCGTTGTTCAGTGATCCATTTTTTTGCGCTCTTTTGCCCGCTGGAGTCTCGTTTTTCTTAGACACAATAGTACTGGAACTGGTCGTCCGCTGGTATAGCCCATCCGTGCTAAGGGACGAAGAGTTCTGTGCTCGGACACGTTAGATGGAGCTCCAGCGTTGTACTCGGTACTCTTGATTGTTCAGTGCCTCTTCATCAGTACGATTCCTGACATCCCCCTTTCTATAATGAGTTGTTTCCATTCACGGGATCCCCTTTCGCTGGATGTTTTCCTCGATCACGCCATTCTCAGTATCCTCTCTACACCGTTACATGAGTAAACCCCCATGCGGTTGGCAGTGACATCCCGGCCCTGGCTAGTCTAGCACTGATGACCCGGCCTCGTTGGAAGTCGCTCCGATCGCTAGATTTTCCCATCTAATGTGAATTCACACTGAAACTGATCCACAGAAAACTTGTCAGTGATTTTATGCTGTACTCCGGGGTCACGGGGATCATTTTTATACCGGGAAGCACCAATTATGAGAGGGTCGGGGCTCTAATAAATGGGTCATTCATTATACATTAGCTCCTCCCTTTTTGCTCCATAACTAGGATTATTATTAATGATCAGTTCGTTCTATAAACAGTAAAAGGTCACAATGGAAACAAGGACTATTAGATCTCTTCTCCAAAAAACAACTTTCTGTGCCGTTGATATTAATTTGTTTTGGAAAAACGAGCGCCTATCGCCTCTTCGGAGCTCCCATGTTCTCAGGATGCGGCCATGGCCATAGGCAGTAAATATTTGCATGATTACGTTATGCAATCTGTCTGCTCTTTGATTATTTGCACTTACTGCAATCTACACAGTATGTGAGGAATGCTTTGTAGAAGACGTGTCATCTGGAGTTGTCTTATGCAATCTTTCAATTTAATTAACTTTTACATGTATTTTGCTCCTTTCCTCTGAGCAAGCACACAGAAACAACACTCGATTTACAAAATGGTCAGTTTCATTATCATTGCCTTCTATATTCATCCAAATAAGCTACAGCCCATAAGTATACAGTCAGGAGGATGAGCTGTGATCTCCTCTAATATAAGTGTGTGACAGGAGCAGTGCGATCATCAGTAATGGTGCCAGGAGTGCCCGTGTCCCCCTCTAGGCAGGTTCTGTGGTAGATCCATGTAATAGCATCTCAAAGACTTAGAAACTGACTTAATCCTAGAACACATAACCCCAAGTAGAACTTAGATCACATGACCATGTGAAGAAAAAGAGGCCAGGAGTTCCAGATAGAAAGGAATTACTAACCAAGGCAACACGAGTGGATTTCTATACGCTGGGGGATAGTTACATGATGAATGAAGAGCGTCCCTTTAACAACTAGCTGTGAACAGTCCCTAACTGGTTAAACTTCCGATATTAAGTAGTCATCCAGATGTCACAACATGACAACCATGACGTCTATTATTTCAAGTGGGTAAAGTTGTCGTCTACCAGTTCTAAAAGTTGAGGTGGCTTTTGGTTTAATCTTTAAAGGGTTTTTCCATTAACCCTTTAAAGGAGATGTCCCGAGGCAGCAAGTGGGTCTATACACTTCTGTATGGCCATAATAATGCACTTTGTAATGTACATTGTGCATTAATTATGAGCCATACAGAAGTTATAAAAAGTTTTATACTTACCTGCTCCGTTGCTGGCGTCCTCGTCTCCATGGTGCCGACTAATTTTCGCCCTCCGATGGCCAAATTAGCCGCGCTTGCGCAGTCCGGGTCTTCTCCTCTTCTCTATGGGGCTCCGTGTAGCTCCGCCCCGTCACGTGCCGATTCCAGCCAATCAGGAGGCTGGAATCGGCAATGGACCGCACAGAAGCCCTGCGGTCCATGAAGACAGAGGATCCCGGCGGCCATCTTCAGCAGGTGAGTATGAAGACGCCGGACCGCCGGGATTCAGGTAAGCGCTGTGCGGGTGGTTTTTTTAACCCCTGCATCGGGGTTGTCTCGCGCCGAACGGGGGGGGGGGTTTAAAAAAAAAAAAAACCCGTTTCGGCGCGGGACATCTCCTTTAAGGACGCGGCCATTTTTTGTTTTTTCCTCCGAACTAAAAACCTGATTTTTTTTTTTTTTATGAGTCGACGTAGCTGTCTCAGTGCCTGTGTCCTTGCAGGATGAGTTGTAGTTTTCAATGCTACTATTCAATGTCCCATGTAAAGTGCTAAAAAATGTTAAAAGTGAAATTGGGGGGGGAAAAAACACAAGTGCGCCATTTTTTGGGAGACAAGTTTTTATGACATACACACTGCAGCAAAAATGGCACTATGACTTTATTCTGTGGGCCAGCCCCATTGCAGCGATACTTCTATAGTACTTTTTGTTAAAAACTAATTTTATGTCTCCGTCTTCTGAGCGCCGTAACTTGGTTTTTATTTTTCTGCCAATACAACCGTGAGAAGGCTCGCTTTACATTTTTTCATGGGGTGAGCAAAAAAAGTGGAATTCTGTTTTTTTTATGTGGATCCTTCACTTGAAAGGATGAAGCCTCATGTGTCGGAGCCGAGTTTGATGCAGATTTTTCGACTGCAGAAAATCCCCACCAACCCAACTACACGTGAGATACGGTAACTAGAGGGCTTTTTTTTTTGTTTTGAACAGTGTATTTTGGATTTCAAGAGCCCGTTACGATATATAACAGATGAGCTGCTTTTATAAGCACGGATCAAATACTACAATGTAAGAGCCGTGTTAGTTTTATCCCTTGAAAATGCACTTACGAGTCTAATATGAGAGCGGTAACGGAGTAGTAAAACAATACACTCGCAGCTTATAAAATATTCAGAGCGCCCAACCTCTTCTTTCGGCAATAAAAAACAGGCCATTTACTTCCTGACGATAACCTCCCTCGACTAGTAAACCGACGACGAGGCGCTGCAGATCTGGTGCAGCAGAAACACACGAGCTGAACGCCGGCTCGCCACAAGTACGATTAATAATCCAAACCGTTTCCTAAAAAGTCTCTGTCTCTCCTCCAAGCACTCTCCATCCTATGTTGTGCACTTCAAGTAGACAACCGACATACCAGAAAGGGCAAAGCATTAATTATACCCAGCGGGACGGCAGCCGCAGCAGCTCATAATGGAAGATCAGGAGATCCCTTTCCCTCTGAGCTCCAGGGGAGCAGAATGTTAGGACTCCTACGTCTGGTGCCTCAGCTGTCCCCTCCGACTGCGAGGACTCGGCTCTGTCAGCTGAAAACAAGACAAATATTGCAACAAAGACAATAGAAATAACAGAAAGGAATGCGACTTTAATTAGTTATGGTTACTATTAGGGGTTCCGTTCCTCCGTGAACATTCCGGAATGAGCTCCTCCAGCCAGCGGTGTACAGCTGTGTTGGACTTTTTTTCTTTTTTTTTCAACCCCGACGATCCAAGCGGCAATAGGGAAAAAAAAGACCAGGCAATTCTATGGGGTCCTGCTGTTTTCGAAACTGCTATAGAGTGCTGTGGAGAATGCATGAAAGGTCCAGCCATCCAGTCACGCTCGCACAGATGATCCACCGCTTGTTCCAGAAGACAACAGCGATTACGCTGGCAGCATTACAGCCCATTAATCCCCCACTCTTCCCTTCTGCTATCTTTGTCTTTTCCATTATGTTGCGTCTGTAATTTATCACTTGTTCTCTAGTTTTTCGAAGGACATCGATTGCAGGAGATTTATTTTTTGCAGTCCTTATCTGCTAGGATAACTGTCTGGACCTGAAACATTGCACTTATCTAACTGCTATACGTGCTGCCCCAGAATATCCCAATATACGGAAATACGCTGAATTAGTCTACAGCAGGATCCATTTCCCATGTAGTTGCAGTCATCCCAGACCTCTCAACATGCGAAGACTGGATGAACTTTAGCCACAGTTCAAAGCCTTTCAGCAGAGTAGTACGCGGCTGTCATTGATGTCACTGAACCGCGTGACAACGGCTCCTTCCTGTCCCCAAACAACGTAAAAATATGGCTGCCACAAGCTCTGATGGAAAAAACATTTAAAGTCACTCATAGCTTTCTATATCCAATATGTCCGATGGGGTCATTGGCTTTAACCTCTTGAAGATAAGGCCATTTTTCGATTTTCAAAAAATCCTAACTTTTTTTTTCTCTCGCTGACACAACCGTATGGGGGCTTCTTTTTTGTGGGCGAAGTAATATTTTACACTCGTACCATTAAATTAATTGATAAATCAAAAAAAATTGGTGGGTGAAATAGAATCAAAAGGAAATTCTGCCATTTTTCTTGTGGGGGTGTTTGTTCTTGTGGTGCCCACCGAGCAGTAATAATGACATGTTAGCTATATTTTGAGGCTCAGCAGGATTACGGGGATACCCAGGCTATATAGTTTTTTCTTGCTAATGTTGCACTACTTAAAAAAAAAACAAGAAAAACAATTTTTTTTTTTTTCTAATTTGCTTTTGCAACATCTTCTTGCTTTTTTCCGGACGCACTGCAGTTTATACTATTGTACTATTGTAGGGTATATACAACTGTGATGGCTTTTTATCGGCATTCACCGTGCAGGGTAAATAGTGCAATATTTTAATAGATCAGACTTTTACAAACACAGCGATAGCAATTGTTGAGGCTTTTTCTGTCTTATTTTTTTTATGGCAAAAGGTTTTTATTTTGTTTTTTTTTAGCACTATTAGAAAAAAATATTAACTCATGTTTACCCTCTTTGTTTTTACTCCCCGTAAGGGACTTGAACTTGTAATCATCTAATCACTTGTACAATATACTGCACTAGTTAAGTATTGCAGTAGATTGTAGGAATGTTTTCTATTGATGAGCAATCTTTAAGATAATTGATTGGAAGAGGCCCATCACTTGGAATCCCCATCAATCAGCTGATTTCAAGCACTGCTGTCAGTGTGGACAGCGCAGAAAGCAGATCACACAGGCTGCACTGCGGTGGCCCAGATTAGTATTGCATTGAATTCAACGGGATCTGTACTTGCACTACCCACCCAGGCCACTGCAGTAGGGGCGGTGCAATCTCCTTCCTGCGCTGCTCGTATAGCGGTGTCGGGGAATCAGCTGACCGGTGGGGAACCTGAGTGGTAGATACCCATCGATCATCTATTGAGGACCTATCCTTAGGAACAAAATGCCCAAAGCCCTGGACAACCACTAAGTCCTGCCACAGACAGGGTGTGATAGACTGAAATCTATGACAGACTTACAAGCCTTTACTAGACCCCAGGCCACCATGGCAATTGAACAGCCCTCTGAAGTCTCATCATCAGGGATAGGAGTGATCAGGGGGAAAAAAGGGAGCCCTCTGTCCAGCCATTTAAATGCTTTGGCGAGCACGGGGGTGCAATGTGCACAGAAATGCCAAAAGTGGTGTGCGCCTTTTGTCATTTTTGTGCCACATTGGAAGAAGACGAGTTGTCTTGGGCAACACATCAAATACACAAAAAATGATGCATTATCTATACAATCCCCATCGTCCTCCCCAGTCCTCAAAAAAACCTGCATTGTCCTCCAAACAACCCCCATCGTCCTCCACAGTCCTCCAAACAACTCCAGTCTCCTCCACAGTCCTCAAAAAAATCCCCATAGTCTTTCATAGTCCTCAAAACAAGGTCCTTCACTGCCATGAATCCAGACCGGAGTCCGTACCTATTTCTGCATACAAGCCTGTCCAACATCGCATGCAATTTACAGCCCAAGGCCGTTTCTTACACCACGGGGGGTGGGGTGGGGGGGGGGGGGGAACACTGGCCATGATGAGCCAATTATCTCTCTTTGGTACCTGGAAATAGGAGATAGGAGCGGTCAGGACTCAGAGATATAGGAAGGAGAAGCTCCGGCACACACTCAACCCGGAATAACTGAGTACGAAAGTCACAAAGCGGCACGTGCCGCCTGCTGCCTCGTCATCTGCAGAAGCTCACTGCCTGCTGCTGCCAGGTACCGCCTGTGTCCTCGCCTCCTCCACATACAGCCTGCACTGGCCCCCTCCCCTTTGAGTTGCATTCATAGCCATCCTGGGCCCCATGCGGTCTGCGGGCCACAGGCTAGACACCCCTGATCTAAATGGTTAAACAACTGGGGTTGAACGCATCTCCCAAACCTACTCCGCGCAAAACCGCTTGCTCATCCAATGTACATGCACGTCAGATGGTGCAAAAGGGTTTAGATGAGTTGTTTGCTTTAGAAAACACTAAATTACAAATACCTGATTAGAATTAATAGCTGCTTGCTCCACGCGGTTCAGGATGGAGAGCTCAATGCCACAGCGCTAACATACTGCACCCTTTTGCTCTGGAGGACCTAGCCTACTGATTTCAATAGGAATTGTGTAATGCTTCATTTTTCCTGTGATAGCGCTGCAGACCACGGCTGACCTCTGGGGGTCCCAGCATGGGAACACTTTGTGATCAGCTTATTGCCAAGAGACCTTTTTGGCAAGTAAGGATTATCCTAGTGAAATGCCCCTTTAAGTAGAAGAACAATCCATCAAGAATAATGATGATGACAAGAAATGATCTGTTAGATTTCACTGTTGTGAGGGAATCTTGTCATCTAGTAAGATGTCTGCTTTGTTAACATTGGTATTAAGCCATCTCTTAGAAGAAGCGTTCTTAGAAGCCAAATGGAAATAGGATGTGCCAGCGATGAGCCGGGCCAAGAAGCTGCCTCCGAACAATAATATCAGCTATGTGTGGGAAGAATTACAACGCACGGGATCATGTGAAGATGAAATCTAAGGAGGCTCTAAAGCTCGTGGACTGTAACATCTGTCTATGATTTTTATGTTATGTTTATTACCGGTGTCACAGCTTGTAAAGTATTTAGTATAAGACAGCATGTGTATAGTGTGCAACGGCGAACGTACAAGGGAAGCAGAGAACGCTGCGGAAATCTACAATATCCCTGTTTTACATGTGGAAGCACGAGGAGACTTCACCTACACCTGAGAGCACGGGCAGGATTTGCTAAAATATTACTTTCATATGGGTAAAGAACCCGCGCGTGCTTCATGCTTTATTCTGTGACGATACTGGAGGATGGGGGGGGGGGGGGGGGGGGCACTGAGACGTTGCCGCTATAGTGGGTGGGGGTGCATCTGCCTTGCTCACTGCTTCTGGACTTAAAGAGTCCCTGTACCTTTACCCTTAAAGCGCTTCCTCTCCATTGGCCGTTTTCGGGCTCCTTCCAGCAGCCGAGGATGGACCTATATGGTGATATATAAGCGCTCTATGGGGCCATCTTCAGTTGCCGGATGGAGCAGAAAACAGATGACGGAGCAGGAGCACTTCTGCAATGAAAGTGCCAGGTACTTTTTTACCTCTTGGCTTACCGAGGGACGGCACACACTGAGCTGATTACTATTGACAAATCTACATGTAAAACATTCTTTACATCTATGAGGACCTTTAATAAATAGAAGTTTTAGCAGGTGGTGCCATCATCCAGGGCCTGAAAGACATCTCCATCCAGAGAAAGAGCCAGGACCGGACAGGACAAACCACTGGATATTGGGTTTCGGCACACGGAGGAACGTCCGGAGTTCATACCGAGCAGTGGATTATTATCGCTGTCTACGGCGGGCGCACCAGGCTCTGGCACCGGTCACTATTGTTTGACAGGTGGAACATCAATGAATGTTACCATGCACCAGCAATACTGTACGCTTGAAGGTTCGAGGATTGCGACTATCAGCCAACAGGATACTGCAGAAACACTTCAGTTGATACATTTTGAAAGTGATACATTGTGAATATATATTGTTACACTTACCAGCTGCAACCAGCGTGGATTACTGGGGTATTCTGGGATTTTACCTACTAATGACCCGTCCTCGGGATAGATCACCAATAGGTGGGTCACAGCCGGAGGTGTAATAGCCAGCTTCACTCTCATTGAAATCAATGGCAGAACTGCTTTCTTTTACACTTCTGACCACAGCGAGGAGGTAGTGTACTAGGAGGCTATGTTCTCACTGATTTCAGTGGGAGTGAAGCCGGCTACTACACTTCCTCCCTGGACCACCTGTGACGACGTCTGGTTTGCTGCATTGATAGCTGGCAGAACGATCAGCTGATCGGCGGGGATCTAGAGTGGCAGGCCTCTGTCAATTAACAACTGAGGACTTGCCCTGAAGATAGGACATCAGTGGTTAAAGTCCAGGAATATCCCTTTAATTTAAAATGTGGGCGATACCACATTGGGGCCCGTTCACGCCCGCATTGGGCTTTCCTTTCAAATTCTGTTTTTCAGTTCCGTTTTTGCAAACTGAAAAACAAAATGTTTTTTCTCATGTTTTTATGGGCAAAAAAGAAGCAGAAAGCGTTTCTGGTCGGCTCTCTTCTGTTGGCCAATTTTTTTCATTTTACTGGAACAAATAGCGCCGTCTTCTGTGTTTATTGTTCCATTAAAGAAATGTAAATTAAATGGAACGGACAATTTTATTTATTTTTTTTACATTATGGTCTGCGGGAAACAGAGCAAGCGGAAGGGCTTTCATTTGCCTCCGGTTTACCTTCCGTTAACCAGATCCGCCGTTTACTACTGAGTATGCTCTGAAGGGAAGATCACGTGACGTCAGGCTGGAGATAAAGGGAAGAATCAATGATGTAATAAAAAAAATAATCAATTAATAACGGAAAAGAAGTAACGGAAACACGATGGAATAAATGGAAAGCAAAGTTTTAGTTTTTGTATTTTTTTCAATGCCAGATCAATGGACGGATCCATCCAACAGATGGAAACTACTGCAACCATTTGACTTCCGGTTTTGCTTTCCGTTCTGTTATTTTTAACGCAACCCTGTTAAACAGAAGCTGAACGCAGTCATGAATGGGCCCTTAAGTATTACACTTTTTGGGACTGCAGATACTACGTATTTTAAAGCGCTCTTTTTATTTTTTTCAGTTTTTTTTTTTACGAGCAAAAAAAAGGAAAAAACTAAATTACCAAAAAATGAAGAGTGCGTAGACAAAGAGAACCGCTGACACCTGAGCGCCCGAGTTCTGTTGCTTGGAGCCGCAGACCCACCATATAGCGTTATATGATAAATACATGCAAATACCTCTTATTCACTACGGATGTCAGCTTAGGGGGGCGGACTGAAGCAGATTTAACATTCCTTCACTGCTGTTTTCCTGTTGCAATTGGATTAATTATGGTGTTTAGGACAGATCAAAACAGGCAGAAAGTGACAGCGCAGCCCGGCGTTTTCTAAAGAGCCAACCTTCATTGAGCGGCTCAGAGCTGGGGAGAATGGCCAGGGAACAATGAGGGAGGGCTCAGAAGATTGCGTCTTTCACCAGATCACTAATGTCGCTGACTTGGTTAGATGGGAGTTACATTTATAGGGTTGGAAGCTTGAATAACTATCACATGTTGGGTCTTTACAGACAATACAAAGAGCCATGGAAAGGAACCACAGCGAAGAGCCGGCTCACCAACCGCGTGTAGCGAAGAGCGGGCAGCAGCGGCATCGCTTACTTCTCACCCCTTCTTTTTAAAGGGGTCTTTGTATTTACAGCCGATCACTATGAAGGGTGCACAGATTTTTGTTGCTGTCCATTGAGAGAACATTGGTTCCCTTAGGCCACGTTCACACTGGACGGATCTGCTGTGGATTAGGAGTGGATTTTCTGCATTTTCAGTTGCAGAGATTTTCAAAATCTCGTCCACACAATGTGGGAAAAGATCTGCACTGAGAATATATTCGCACGGACGTTCTTTCCATTAGGAGTTCAGTTCGGACTGAAAAAGTCGATCCAAAATCGCACCGAAAAACAATCCATTGATCTGCATGGGGACGTTCAGATGTGCATTTTTTAATGAGACAAACCGTCAGAGTATAAAAATTGTCCATTCAATTCAATGGGTGCGTTAAAGAAAATGGATTGCCCTTGCATGATGCAAGCGCGGTCCTGATTATCTTTATTTTTGATGGTTTCCATGGTTACGGTGCGGAGCCTGTACATTGATGTGTTCTTTTGCATGCATAATTTAACAGATGAAAATTGCACAAAAAATTGCACCAATTTCTCAGGACTGAAAAAAAAAAGTCTCATGTGTATCCAGCCTAAGGCCGCTCTCAGCGTCTCATGTGTATCCAGCCTACGGCCGCTCTCAGCTCAGCGGATGTAGCCTCAGAATTTGGTCCGTATTTTGTAGACCGTAATACAGAACTAAAGTGAATTAATAGGACTATTCACATGACTGTATTTTTCACAGTCGTTTTTTTCCGTTTGCGGAACAGAAATCACCGCCTGCTCCCTTTTACCGCTGATTCTGCGCGGATGGGCTCCATTGATTTCTATGGATGCGAACGATCCCAAATGCAACCGCAAATCAATGTAGATGCATTAGGAATAAGTAGGCAAATAGGTCTTTAGTTGCTTGGAGACCAAGCAGGGAGGTGGGGAGAGGCAGTCACTGTGGACTTGGTCATTCTTTTCGCCGCAGACGATCCACAGTTCATTCGCGTACATCCGCACGGAAAAATGATCACATTCACGATTGCCAAAAAGTATTTGAAAATCATTTCCGCACTGACTCGCTGGTTTTCCGCTGCGGGAATCCGTGCGTTCCATGTGCATGAGGCCTTAAAGTAAAGGGTCTTTCCATTCATTTTTTTTGCCTCCTACTCACAGGATACGGCTGATCACTGATCAGCAGACAAACGAGCTCACTTGTACGCTGCTTGTGTGCAACTGTGTGATCATAAACAAAGGTACGGACAGGTCGTCAGGAAAATGAATGATCATATGAACGTTCCTACTCAATCATTGGCCCTTGAGAAGATGGACACTGGAAGCGGGAGGACAGAATCTGCATACCATTCCATCTGCTTTGGTACTGCAAGCAATGTTTATACTTCAGGGCTCCAACATACAAAGTATCTGTGCCGTAAATACGTGAAATATCACAGGAGAGTAGGAATAACATAAGCAGGAATGCTGTTTGGTGAGCCAGACGGTGCGACATAATCTCCTCATACGGAAGTGTTGGATGACGGAAACAATACAGTACCCGATGCGGCATGGGGCGCTGGTGGAATGGGTGGACACAGGCACAACATTGCTGGCACTGGAAAATGGGGGCAACAGGTGAAAAACCCAAGACAAGCGAGTCCTGCGCCTATTGCTAGTAATGCTACTGATCTCAACACACAACTCTCACATTCAGACATCATAAGAAGAGGTGGGATTTAAAGGTACCGTAGTCAAGAAATCCATGTAAAATCTCTTCTTAAAGGTTCTAGTGAACTAGATAGGACTCCATAGCTATTGCTGTCACGGGCACCGCCACATTCCTTCTTCACGATAACCTAATTGCTGCACCTACCCGCAGTGATGTGGAGATTGAATGGAGCAGCAATGGGCATGTGCGGCATAGTACCATTCATTACAATGCGGCTGACAGAAATAGCTGAGTTAAAAAAAATTGTTGAAGGCCGGCATACACTTATGTAGCGTGCACCCATTCTCCCCAGCACTGGATGCAGAATGTCTACGGTCGATTATTAGTAGGTTTTGGCAGGAATATGGCAGAAAACTGGAGTACACAGAAGACACGCACGCAAACACGGGAAGAACATACAAATTTCACGCACATGTTACCGCAGTCAGATTTGAACCCAGGACCCCAATTCTGCAAAGCAACAATGCTTTACTGAGAGAGAGACATAAGAAAGAATGGAAAACGCATCTATCACAAAACTGGATACTTTACATAGGAAGCTCCAGTCTCCAGAAAGAATAAAGTCCAACACTATGGACAACCCTCCCAAGAATAAGGTCCAACACTACAGACAACCCTCCTAAGAATAAGGTCCAACACTACAGACAACCCTGCTAAGAATAAGGTCCAACACTACGGACAATCTTCTTAAAGAAAGGTCCAACACTACAGACAACCCTCCTAAGCATAAAGTCCAACATTATGGACAACCCTCCCAAGAATAAAGTCCAACATTATGGACAACCCTCCCAAGAATAAGGTCCAACACTATGGACAACCCTCCCAAGAATAAGGTCCATCACTACGGACAACCCTCTTAAGAATAAGGTCCATCACTACGGACAACCCTTCCAAGAATAAGGTCCATCACTACGGACAACCCTCTTAAGAATAAGGTCCATCACTACGGACAACCCTCTTAAGAATAAGGTCCATCACTACGGACAACCCTCTTAAGAATAAGGTCCATCACTACGGACAACCCTCTTAAGAATAAGGTCCATCACTACGGACAACCCTCTTAAGAATAAGGTCCATCACTACGGACAACCCTCTTAAGAATAAGGTCCATCACTACGGACAACCCTCTTAAGAATAAGGTCCATCACTACGGACAACCCTCTTAAGAATAAGGTCCATCACTACGGACAACCCTCTTAAGAATAAGGTCCATCACTACGGACAACCCTCTTAAGAATAAGGTCCATCACTACGGACAACCCTCTTAAGAATAAGGTCCATCACTACGGACAACCCTCTTAAGAATAAGGTCCATCACTACGGACAACCCTCTTAAGAATAAGGTCCATCACTACGGACAACCCTCTTAAGAATAAGGTCCATCACTACGGACAACCCTCTTAAGAATAAGGTCCATCACTACGGACAACCCTCTTAAGAATAAGGTCCATCACTACGGACAACCCTCTTAAGAATAAGGTCCATCACTACGGACAACCCTCTTAAGAATAAGGTCCATCACTACGGACAACCCTCCCAAGAATAAGGTCCATCACTACGGACAACCCTCTTAAGAATAAGGTCCATCACTACGGACAACCCTCTTAAGAATAAGGTCCATCACTACGGACAACCCTCTTAAGAATAAGGTCCATCACTACGGACAACCCTCTTAAGAATAAGGTCCATCACTACGGACAACCCTCTTAAGAATAAGGTCCATCACTACGGACAACCCTCTTAAGAATAAGGTCCATCACTACGGACAACCCTCTTAAGAATAAGGTCCATCACTACGGACAACCCTCTTAAGAATAAGGTCCATCACTACGGACAACCCTCTTAAGAATAAGGTCCATCACTACGGACAACCCTCTTAAGAATAAGGTCCATCACTACGGACAACCCTCTTAAGAATAAGGTCCATCACTACGGACAACCCTCTTAAGAATAAGGTCCATCACTACGGACAACCCTCTTAAGAATAAGGTCCATCACTACGGACAACCCTCTTAAGAATAAGGTCCATCACTACGGACAACCCTCTTAAGAATAAGGTCCAACACTACGGACAACCCTCCCAAGAATAAGCTCCAACACAACAGACAACCCTCCTAAGAATAAGGTCCAACATTAAGGACAACCCACTTAAGAATAAGGTCCAACAATACAGACAACCCTGCCAAGAATAAGGTTCAACACTACGGACAACACTCCCAAGAATAAGGTTCAACACTATGGACAACCCTTCTAAGAATAAGGTCTAACACTATGGACAACCCTTTAAAAAATAAGGTCCAACACTATGGACAACCCTTCTAAGAATAAGGTCCAACACTGTGGACAACCCTTTAAAGAATAAGGTCCAAAACTATGGACAACCCTTTAAAGAATAAGGTCCAACACTACAGACAACCCTCCCAAGAATAAGGTCCAACACTACAGACAACCCTCCCAAGAAGAAGGTCCAACACTACAGAAAACCCTCCCAAGAAGAAGGTCCAACACTATGGACAACCCTTTAAAAAATAAGGTCCAACACTATGTACAACCTTTAAAGAATAAGGTCCAACACTACGGACAACCCTCCCAAGAATACGGTTTAACACAACAGACAACCCTCCCAAGAAGAAGGTCCAATACTACAGACAAGCCTCTAAAAGAACAGTCTTGGCCATTTCAGCTCCATAAAACCGAGCATCCAACCATACGGTATCTGTTCACAGATATTAGGAGCCTGGTGAATCTCCATGTAGCACTATCATGGGCCAAATCTTTTCCAGTAAGTGAAATCATCTAGTTTGTGCCTCTTAGAGCTGACGCTGTCACCTACAAAAGCTGCAGACAATATTACGTACACAGCAGCATATGAAGAAAAGATTTCCTCGTGTTTTTCAAACCTTATTCCAAGTCAAGGAGGGAGATGTACAGCCCAACTAGGTCCAGATCAAGACCCAAATAGGAATCCACAGAAATATATGGTCAACACAGCATCAGATTAATTAAAATTCAAATCACTTTATTCCTCCATAAAAAAATGGCAACGTTTCGACCTGTCCAAAAGTTCTTTATCAAGCTCCAACCATATATTTCTGTGGAGATCTACAAGAGCTGCGACTGTAAAGGGAATACATCATGGAGGACAACAGCAGCTCAGCCAGCAAAAAGGAGAACAGACAAACATAAGAGTATCTGTCCTACCAGCTCTGGAAGCAAAAGAACCTTTCAGTGTTTCATTGCACACAATGTCAAGTGTCGGCTGGGAAAGCCTAAAGCCACTGAGAACTGGAGCAGTGAAAACAAACTCTACGGTGCTACGAATCACGTACCGTCACACGACACAGGAGCCAGGAAAGCCCCTTCTGCTTACAATCTGATGTGCAGTTTGGTGAAGGAGTAAGGAGGACCTGGGTGGGTCTTTATTTCATGATTTGGGCATCATCATCTAAAGTTAATGCTGATGTGCCATGGATGTGAATCCCATCAGTGCAAACCCTTTCCGCAAGGACTCCAGGTCTGTATCATTGACCATGGCTGGGGAACAAGACGTGTAACAAGCAGGTAGAGATGTGAATATTTAGGAGTCCTACGCTTTTGACCATGTAATACCAATGAGAACAGAGTTTGAATATTGAATAAATCAGAAATCCATCAGCAGTTTCTTCTGCTTTTTTGATGATTGGTGTCACCATTCCTGACAATCAGATAAATATGTTTCCACAGAAATGAAAGAGTTAATGAACGAAACCTCTTTATACTGGTAATGTAAAGCAAGTACTCACAGTCTGGAGAGCGCCTGGTTGTTCTGGAAGAGCAGCTCTGGTAATGTATGCAGCTGGTTCCGGTTGAGGCGCCTGGAAGTGAAGGGAGCGAAGCAAAAACAAGTATATGAGCTACAACCGCACACCCCACTTATAGTACAGCTGCACCCGTAAATATCAACGGAACATCACATTACCCAATACACAGGCACCACCCACTCCAGTATACACTACATGCACCTGTATCGGTGTATATATATGTAACGTCTTCTACACAAAGTCACACAATTATCCATCTCTCTATCTATACATTGTACCATTCTTGTACTCCAAATCTGTACCATTTCTTCACTCTGAGGACATGTTCACACGGGGCAGATGCGATGTGGAAAGTCTGCAGCGGACGTTCTGCAGTAGATCCGCAGCTGGCGTGGATTTTGATGTGGTTAACATAGAACTTTGTACAGAATTCTCCCTCTTGTGCGAAGAGGTGCATTCTGCAAGCCCCAAACAGTGATAAAGTTACATGCTTCAGATATAAATTTCACAGTGCATTTACATTTTCGCGCGTTTTGTATAGATTTTTTTCTGCAGTATCTGGACAAGATTTTGCAAATGTCATCCACCAGTAGCATTTGTCCTCCTTTGGCCTTCAGAACTGCAACAATTTGTTGTTTGTCCATCCATAGGTACTAAAGGACCAGGGTTATACCCAAGGGCTCTTTCACACGGGCCTTGTGATTTTCGGCCGCCCGTGTCACAACCACAGCGCAACAGAGAATCGCGTGAACAAGAGAAAGCCGTGACCAAGTCACGGCTGCATCTCCAGTTTATGCAAGGCAAGTATACGCTGAGCCCGGAATACCAGCAGGCAGGGAAACTGCCTCCCCCTCTCTGGCTGTCAGCAATGGGAAGGGGCGGGAGCTAGTGTGCCAAACTCCCACCCCCTCTCCACCCCTTGCCGGCTGTCTGCAATGGGAGGGGGCTTAGCACATTAGTTCTTGTCCCGTCCCACCCCTTCCCATTACAGACAGCCGACAAGGGGCGAAGAGAGGGAGGGAGTTTAGCTCAACTCCCTCCTACCTCCCTTCTCTGGCAGCTGTCACTGGCTCCTATAGGAATCTATGGCAGCGGACGTATTCTAGCCAGAAAAGATAGTTCCAGGACTATCTTTTCTGGTCAGCGTAAAAACGGCCAGACATAATGCGCACCATAAGCGTTATCTTTGTCGGACGGATTATTTTTATACATCACGAATACGCCCATCTGAACTGATGCATCGAAAACGGGGCCGATATATGCTCGTGTGAATGAAGCCTAAAGAACATTCCCCACACCATTACTTCACCTCCACCACTATAACAGGTCATAGATTCATGCTGCTTGCGCCAAATTCTAACCTCCCATCAGCATGGTGCATCTGGTTCCATCTGACCAGGAGATGTTTTTCCACTGCTCAGTGATACAATTTTGGTGCTCTTTGGCCCCCTGAAGTCTTGTCTCTCTATTTCTCTTATAAATACTGGTGGTCTGCTGTAACAGCCCATTTCTGCTAAGGGACACGTTGCACATTTGGACATGTTAGTTGGAGCTTCAGCGTTGTATTTTGCTACTTTTGACTGTGTAGTGCCTGTTGGTCAGAATGATTCCTGACTTCCTCTTCTGACCCCTTAGATGTCAAGTTGTTTCAATCTACAGGATCCCCTCTTACTGGATGTTTTCCTCAATCATTCCATTCTCAGTATACTCTCCAAACGTTACATGAGTAAACCCCACACGGGGTTGGCAGCGACATCCCGGCCTCGGCTAGTGTAGTATTGATAACCCGGCCTTGGCTAGTCTAGCACCGATGACCCGGCCTCGGCTAGTCTAGCACCGATGACCCGGCCTCGGCTAGTCTAGCACCGATGACCCAGCCTCGGCTAGTCTAGCACCGATGACCCGGCCTCAGCTAGTCTAGCACCGATGACCCGGCCTCGGCTAGTCTAGTACCGATGACCCGGCCTTGGCTAGTCTAGCACCGATGACCCGGCCTTGGCTAGTCTAGCACCGATGACTCGATGGAAGTCGCTCAGATCGCTGGATTTTCCCATCTAATGTGGATTCACACTGAAACTGATCCATGAAAAACTTGATTTTATGCTGCACTCCGGAGAGAATTTCCATACAAGTAAAAGGGCAATGTCTCTGATAATGGTCATGCAGTATATATGAGGCACTAACGCTGTATAACCTCGGCTGTTTATCACTTTCTCTCTATTAATGTTTTGCTCTAAAGCTGTGACTAATACATTTTGAGCAACAACTTGTGATGATCACAACTCTTATGATGTTTTTCGCGCAGCACAGAAGCGGCTTGTATACCGACACGTGTTCTCCGCAGCTCTAATAGGAGAACAGAAAACCTTCTGTAGCTTCTCTCATTATATGACCAAGATAAAAAGAGCGCTTTCTTGAGACACGATCAGCTGGGCAGATGCCGTATCATATGTAATGGGACAAGAGGCCCTTTTACACGGGACAATAATCGTATGATTTCCGCATCCAGCAAGAATCTGAATAATTGTTGCGCAGTGAAAATGCCCCGACTAAACGACAAGTGAGAATTTGTTCGCTTCTTGGTGGTCATTCAGTTTCCGTTTACAAGCAGTCGTTCACTTAAGGTGCTTTAACACCGAGCGACTTATCGTTTGCACATAATTCAGTCGTTACATTCACTGTACTAATGAATTTGAACAACTGAATGATCGGTATTAGAGATGAGCGAACGTACTCGGATAAGCACTACTCGTTCGAGTAATGTGCTTTATCCGAGTACCTCCCCGCTCGTGCTGAAAGATTCGGGACGCGCTGCGGAGCGGGGAGCTGCAGGGGAGAGCGGGGAGGAACGGAGGGGAGATCTTTCTCTCCTTCTCTCCCGCCCGCTCTGCCCCGCTCCCCGCTGCGACTCACCTGTCAGCAGCGGAGCTCCCCGAATCTTTCAAGACGAGTAAAGCGGTACTCGGATAAGGCACATTACTCGGACGAGTAGTGCTTATCCGAGTACGTTCGCTCATCTCTAATTGGTATTTAAACCAAACAACGAGCCAAGGATGATTTTCATGCCTGCGTTAAATGAACGATAAGCAAACAAATTGTCATTCGTCGTTTGATGGTTGGCTGCGTTAATGCTGAACGATTATTGTTCAAATTCAAACAATCCAGCCTTTTTTTAATGATAATCGTTCTGTGTAAAAGCTCTTTTATAAATGACTGCCCGCCATTCATGGAGCGATGAGTGTTAAGGTCCATTTAGACACAACAATTATCACTCAAAAGCCGTCTTTTGAGCGATAATCGTTGTGTCTATCTGCACTGACATCGTTCAGTTTCCGTTAAGCCGTCGCTCATCGTTGTCTTTCTGCGTGCTGACGATGAGCCTTATCAGGGATTCACAGCGGGATACAGCTGATACTATTGTTTCAGCTGTATCCCGATCCCTGATGACAGGCTGGGTATGAAGAACAGAGCGGTTCAGCTGTGTTCTCCATACCCCGCTCGGAGCGCTTGGCTGTATAGCAGCCGGACGCTCCGTGCAAAAAACATCTGGATGCACAAGACAGGGAGAGCCACCCCGCTTGTCTTCTGCGTACTCCGCTCCGACCACTCTGCTGTATAACAGCGGGGCACTCGGAGCGGGGAACAGCTGGAAGCAGAAGACAAGCGGGAACACTCCGGTTGTCTTCTGCATCCTCCGCTGGCAGCGCAAGGTGATCGCTCATCTTGAGCGATCATCTTGCACTGTAAATGACACAATGATGATCTCTCAAAAGTCGCTTGAGCAACATCTTTTGAGCGAGACTCGTTGTGTCTAAATGGGCCTTTACTGTGTTAAAACACAGGAACGACCATCGCTGGGACGACCTGTTGGGTTTCTGTTGCCCAATAGATTGCCCCCTAACTCAAGTACAACTATACTGATATTTCCAGCTGACACTATAGCCCATTTTCCACCTAATGAAACAGTAATAGTCCCTAAACGGAAAGTGTTCGTATCAGTCCCCACAGAAGCTAACAATCTAATTCACTAATCATGTACTTATATATGTCAGGGACAATTTCTCAGTGAACCAGTCTTAGGGTGACTACACACTAGTGTTTCTTTTTCCGCTGCGAATTTGCTGCGTTTTTTTTCCAGATGCCCATGGGACTTTCTAATGTTAAAATTGCAACGCAGCAAAAACGCAAATTGCCGCAGTGAACTCGCAGTAGAAAAAAGATGCTAGTGTGTAGTCACCCTTAGGGCGGATTCAGATGTACGTGGTTTTCTGCTATTATGCGGCCTCATAACGGGATAAAACCAAAGCACTGGCTCTTTTCTTGACCTTTAATTGTATGGACCTGCCCTATCTTTCCCGCACGTAGTGGATACTAGGTGTGGGGAAGATCAGGCAGCAACTATCTTACGGCAGCTTTTTTTCAAACGCCAACGAAGGGTTTTAACAGCTGGTGAAGGGGAATAAATTCCCTGCGTTCCGTGCCGGTGAGTGTAGTTGCGCCTACGCTAATGTAAATCCGCTCTAAGCATGAATTTTATTTGAAATGACAAAATCCAGAGCGGAGCGCCCGTACTCTGCGCTATACATCTGCTTTAGGACGTTGTTTAGTCTACTTTTAGACTATTTATACGCATGTATTGACACCTGAGCCAGGTATACAATAGTTCACGGAAAACCCTGGTTCTACCTTCAAGTGTGTCCTAAACAGTGTAGTATTAGGGTCCTTTCACATGGGGTGTAGTTACGTTGCACAACATGGCCAAGTCGGCAGGTCTAACTGTGGATTTTGATGTGGAATTGCAAGCAGGTTTTAAGCCACTTTCAAATCCACATCAAAATCCAATGGTGCCTGCAGATTTTGGTACAGTGGGCTGTGTGATCTGTTCTGTCCTGTGTGAAAGGTCCCTCTCAAAGTGATAACCATCCCAATGATTACCAACCTGTCATTATCCCATCCAGGTCAGGCATCATAAACCAAGGACCCATCAGGTTTGGGCCAGGTATCGATACTAATAAAGGTCTTTCTTTTTACCTTTTCTTTCTCCATCGCTCCATACACATTTAACCCAAAGTCCCTGCACTCCTGTAACCTGATGCAGTAAGTCCCACCTAGGCTATATAGTCTACCCCTGAGGCCGTATTCAGACAAGCAGATCGGATTTTGGTCCATGCTGTATCAGTATATTGTGAATGTCCGTTTTTCACCTATGTGCGTCCCTGTGTCTCAAGCACAAAAAAAAAACATTTTTTCTAGCACTGTGCAGCAATGATCTGTGAAAAAAGGAGCGTTTAAAGGGGTATTCCGGAAACTGGGCAAATTTTAAAAGATTCCCACACATTTCCACTTATTGCCATTATTCCAAACGTCCATCTAACTGAACTGCCGTAGTTTTTTTTCCGACCTGCGCCAGCGCAGCTTACCAGCCAGTTTCAGATTTCCACATTCCTATTTAAAATGGCCCGGGGGTAGTGCAAAAATTGTATTTCCCACAATGCCTTATTGCCAGTTACTGACAAGGGCGCTTTTCTGGCTGTACGAACTGTGTCGCCATAACAGAATGTGAAGGCACTAAGCGTGCCCGACCAGTAACACAGTGGAGCCTACACGATGCAACCACTGGATACCAATGCAGAACCAAGAGGAGAATACAGAACCAATATCCCGGGTCATGTCAGGTCTATACTGCCCCACCTGTACTCTTCCCGGGTAATAGTGAAGTACATTGCAATCTTGTTTGTTCCTAACACCTGAGACAAATGTTGCAGCATGAACGATCGGCACAAAGACTTCCACCGACCAGAGCCAATCGTCTCCTAATACTACAATCATGTGTAACTATTAGAAAATTATCTGGGCTGTTAAAAATCTCTATATCTATAGCCAACTATACTACTGGCATTACTGACTTGTCTCTCCCACATCGGCTGATTGTCTGACATCCTTTCATTTATGTACAAGTTTTTCTCCAAGCCTTAAAACATTATAGTGCGCCATGGTAACTTTATGGCCACCGGGCACAAGGCCCCGGACTTCCTTCACACACAGCTGTGCCAGTCATATATGCGGGTCCCCATAAGGGGCACAGTGCGTTGCCCAGCCAGCTGCCTGTAGGTAACACAGTTAGATGATAAGCAGAGATAATAGGATCACTTACAGCCTCTCCAGCTCCTTCATGTCATCGAAAGCTCCGCGCTCCACGCTGTTAATCTGATTCTCCATCAGCTGCCTGCGAAATGAACCAGAAGACACCTTTAATTCCTGCTGCCATAACACATCTTATAACTGTCCTTGTGGTCGCTATCTGGATAAACAGAGGTTTTCTGTCCCAACTCTTGCCAGGTTCAGCAATGACGGGGACAGCGGGATCAGTGGCTTTAGCATCACAAAATGCCTCCCAAACTCCTCATTCGGACATGTCATTTGATAATCATATATTAACTTTTATATTACAAACTAAAAAAAAATAATGCCATAAATGACACTTAGTAATGCCAAAAGATAAAGTCTGTTACATACCGTGTTTCCCCGAAAGTAAGACAGTGTCTTACTTTCTTTTTATCCCCAAAAGCCCGACTATGTCTTACTTTCGGGGTATGTCTTATAATTAAAAAAAATCATTACTCACCTCCCCCGGCGTTCTGTCGCGCTCCGGCAGGATGTCGCTCGCTCCTCGTCCCCGGCGCAGCATTGCTTTCTGAATGCGGGGCTTGAAATCCCTGCCTCCAGAAAGCTAATACACACGCTGTCAGCCAGTTACAGCCATTCAATGACAGCATTGAATGGCTGTGATTGGCTGAAGGCGCACGTGGCTTCAGCCAATCACACTATTCAATGACATCATTGAATGGGTGTGATTGGCTGAAGCCACGTGCGCCTTCAGCCAATCACAGCCATTCAATGCTGTCATTGAATAGTGTGATTGGCTGAAGCCACGTGCGCCTTCAGCCAATCACAGCCATTCTGTAACTGGCTGACGGCGTGTGTATTAGCTTTCTGGAGGCGGGGATTTCAAGCCCCCGCATTCAGAAAGCAATGCTGCGCCGGGGACGAGGAGCGAGCGACAGCCTGCCGGAGCGCGACAGAACGCCGGGGGAGGTGAGTAATGATTTTTTTTTTTCTACGGTATGTCTTACTTTCGGGGTACGGCTTACATTGGCCGACCCCCCTGACACCCCCGATACGTCTTACAATCGGGGGTGTCTTACTATCGGGGAAACACGGTAGTTGTAAAAGAGAGCCAGGGACTGAAAGGAAGAGGACATGACAGCGCCCCCTGCAGTCTCAGGCTGTGATCACGGAGCAGCAATGCAATCATTGATACAGTTCCCACCAAAACAATAGACCTTGGCGTACCCCAAAGGACCCCATTATAAGCCAATGTGGTCTGTCTGGTGACCGTCGTGTGATGGATCTGGCACAGCGTTGTGGTTTCTGTCATAAACGAATATGGGTGGACAGCCAACACTGAAGGCCACCATACAGGATAGAAAACTTCGGCTAAATCTAATGACTTTGAGCAAATCATTCTGAAATTGTCATGCTTATTCGTCCTGCAGAAAGATCGAGAAAGGAGCGCTTGTACTCGGCTATCTCCATTAGCCCCATTGAAATGAATGGAGCGGAGCCGCGCGTGTGTGTCCGCTGCTCGGTTTGACATCATAGTGGGCGGTGTAGAAAGCCCGCAGTGAGGAGGAGAGGGCAAACAGGACCTCCGTTCCTGAGATTATTAGGTCCTCAGCCCCACCTATCAGACTTACATCAACCACCATATGGACAGGTGATAAACGTCTATTGTAGTACAATGCCTTTGATAAGACAGGCATACAGAGGTACAGCAGGGCCTCATTAATGTCTATGAGGGGATTATTAGGGGTTCCTTCAACTTGTTTGTGTAAAGCCATTACACAGTCCTGTGCATGAAACTCTAATCTGAAAATGGACTGCTCCGCCCGTCAGCTCCCCATCCGAACAGTCTGTCTGCCCATTCAGTAAAGGATTCTTCGGCACACGCTCCAACACGCCGGCTGTGATGACATTTCTACACGCGATCCTTGGCTCCACCCTTCTACGTGTATGGTGGCCTTCCGTATTACAATGGACAATCACCCGCAGACTGGAACAGGATTTTATTAAAGATGCAGATTAGCGTCTGATGTATTCTCAAGGGCGAAGCATTGGAATATCTAGTAACAGGAAGATGTGTAACCTTTGAGACACGGAGCTTGACCCAATGAACCTATAAGTGCAGCGGCGCTGAAAGTAATCTGTGTTCTGGCCTCAAGAGGACCACCACGCTGCTCCTTGCACCGTCCTCTTTGCCTCCCAAGATCCTTTGCGTTTCCTCCTAACAGGCCTGTAATTGCTGGACAATTGGATTTATACAACATGCTGTATCTCTATACGTGATCCCTACTGGGGCTGTACTTGTGCTTTGTCTTGGATGGTTAGTAATGTATCCATTGTATGAAGAGCTGGATCCATAGAGCCAACTAACTCCTAACGCATCACCCGCACGTCAAGTAAAGCGCCATTTAAGGGATGACTAGGACTTTGTTTTCGCATTCATTGTGTGCGGTAAAATAAAACCTATTAATATGACAGTTCTGACAATCCTGGGATGGCTTGAAGATGGGGGGCACATTGTTTTGTGCCACCGCAAGACACTAAATGTCTGGTAAATGTCTTCTCCCTCGAGGATGGCGTCGTCTTCTGAGTCAGGATGTTTTCTCCTGAGAAGGTTACAAGTGACAGGAAGCGACTAATATTCTCATATTTAGTCAACTGCATTGTGTTCACTCCATACACGGGCTCACATCATCATACATGTGGTCACCGGCTCAAGAAAAGGCTAATAAAGAGATATGCTCAGAAACAAATTTTGTTACCTATCCACAGAACGGGTGATAAAAGTCCAATTGGTTGGGGTCTCACTGCTGGAACCTCCACCAATCCCAAGAATGGGGTCCCTCGTCCAACATCCCTTTGCACTACACCCCAAGTACAGGCACTCGGATATCTCCCATAGAATTGAATGGAACAGCAGTGTATTATCTTGGCCGCCCCTCCATTCCTGCTTTTCCAGACTGTGGGATGCGCTGCGAGGAGGGAAGGGTGACATAGGACCCCTGTTCTCAGGATCCGGGGGACTCCCACCAATCAAACTTATCACCTATTCTATGGATAGGTGATAAGTCAATTATGGAGTAACAGGTAAAAAGAAAAGAACAGGCATCACTTGATGATGGATCCTCACTGATTGTGTGAATTAAGGGGCAACAGAGCTGGTTTAATACTACCCCCCTTCAGTGAATGGAGCCAACTGCAGTACCCTGCACAACCAGACAGTAGCGCAACTGTGCAAGAAAAACTTTAAAAAGCACTCATTGGTGAATTACAACTGTGAGTCCTTCATTCCCCGGACCGGTGAGATTACATAATCATTACGCCGGTCAGTCCTTGTGATAGGAATAGCCCAGTAATAGTATTGTTGAATTCCCACTAACGGTTTCTTGTATGTATGGATCATCTTGGTACAAGGGTGACATACCTCTGTAGGGCCGGTTCATACTTGGTGGATACAATGCAGATTTTCTGCAGCAGAATTGGCTACAGAAAATCCAAATCACATTATTGTAACAGAAATGAATGGGATTTTGAGAAAATCTGCTTGGATGTTTCAGAGAAAATCTACAACATAAATTGACCTGCGGTGGTGATTTTATACATGCGGTAGGTCAGTTCATGCTGCAGACTTTCAGTGCAGAAGTCACCTCTTCAACTAAGGGGTTAGAATCTGCGCCACAATGCACATCAAATCCAATGTTACATGTGGCTGTGGCTGCAGATCTCCGCCAAAACCCGCTCTGTGTGCAGCAGCCATCCTTATAGTATCTGGCAAACTATAAAGACGTGAGAAAATGCATCTCCAAATGTAGGTAGGGGGCGCTCTTGTGAGCAGCTGTCCTACTGTACTGCGTGAGGCTGTATTCACACGGCCGAAACTCTCAGGCAAGTTTTGTGCGTTGCGAGACGCACAACACTCGCACGGAAATACAAACACTCTCTGCATTGGGCATATTTACATGGGCTATGCTTCAAGATAAAAAAATTGCAGCATGCTCTATTTTTTGGGTGCTAGCGCCCATTCTTTTCTATGAAGTAATAGTGTGCGGTGCAGGAAAAAATCGCGGCGTGTCCTATCTTTTCTCGTTACTCACGACACCTCGCCCATACTAAAATGAGAGGAGGTGTTTTTGACAAATATTCCTCTGATGATAAACCCCCCCTCACTGTTGCCGGCAATAAAGTTATGTTCCACAATCATATACATTTAAAGGCGTTGTACCAAATCGATCTGGGGAACAGGGGTCCAGTAACTCCCTCTCCCCCGCACTGCACCCTCTTGCCAGCAGGAATGTGGAGGTTCAATCCCCATGTCATTACAGAGGCTGCAGTGAGGAGAAGAGGGGAAATGTCATCATCAGCCCCAAGCCCCCCACCCCCGTCTTGACCCCCATCGATTGGACTTTTATCAACTACCTAGGTGATAAAAATGGATTTCATACAAGCCCTTTTAGAGATCTGTAGGTGGCACAACATGACATTTTATTGACTGAATGTAAAGATGAATATCTTACAAGACTCTGAGCTGCTTGAGTCCGGAGAAGTCATTCTTCATGATCCGAGTTATGTTGTTCCCATTTAGCTCTCTGTAGAGAAAAACAAAGAAAAGTAATATTTAAGAAGGGTTTTCTACTACCAAGGAATAAACATTATGGCTAAGATGAATGATGTGACCAAGGAGGCTGTGGGAGTAAGGACCCATTCTCACGGGCGTATGCAAGTTGAATTTGGGTGGAACTGGCTTCAAACAGCCAAGAGCCATGTGCATGTGCCGTCCAATCTGTGCAGACAGTGAGCAGTGCATGTGTAATTCTCATCCGTGATACAGGCCAGACCAGCAGAGCCAGACTCCTACTGTACACTGATGAAGGGCAAATACCCTCCGGCAGCTCTCTGTGCATGGAAGCTGGCTTGGCTTTAAATTCGCAATCATTGTTAGGCTGGGTTCTCACATGCCGGAATCCCGGCGGAAATCTTGCGGTGTGGCCGCAGCGAAAAAACCGTGAAATTTCCGCCAGGAAAGCGCTGCTTCAAAACCCGCAACACTAAACCGCGGGTTTTCAAGCGGCCTGGCCAACAGAGGAGAGCGCAACAGCAGCGGAAATGAATAAAAAATAGACATGTTGCGGCCGGCGAATCGGTGCCGCAGCGCCAGCTTTGCCGCAGCGCCAGCTTTGCTTCGATGGATTAACCGTCCTGTGTGGACAAGATTTCTCAGAAATCTCGCCCACATGGATGGCCAACACCGGAATTAGCGGCCGTAGGCGGATTCGCCGCGACAAAATTCCGGACGGAATTTCCACGGCAAATCTGCCCTGTGTGAACCCAGCCTTAGGGCTCCCACCCACTTGCGTTTTTTTAACACTGCGATATCGCTGCGGTTTTAAAACGGATTGCACAAAAATGGCAAAGCACCAACTTGCGATGCGTTTTTAACATTAGAAAGTCCCATTGACATTCGCATTTAAAGAATGCAGCGATGTCGCAGCGTTAAAGAAATGCAAGTGGGTGGGGGCCCTTACAAGGCTTGTATAAAGAGTCTAACTTTGGCTTGTAGGAATGCTGCCTTCCAATAGGTGGCGCTCTGGAGGTATTATTCCATCTACCTTATTTGCAGACCAGAATACCATATGCTGCAATTTGTTTTCACATGGATGGATGGTCCAAGTGAAAAAACACCTGTGTGGGTAGCCTGATTGGCTACTTGTGTGCTCTCTGAGAACTATACGGACAGCACATGGATGGGAAACAAGCCTGTCCAAGCAACAGACGCAGGTATTTTATGCAATGAAACATGAATTCTGTTACGGCAAACACTGAAATTTTCACCTGTGGAAAAACGTATATAGAGAAACTTGTTAAAGGTACTTGTTATCCCCAGGAATTAAAGTTGTCCCCTATCCACAAGATTGTGTATTACTATCTTTATGGTGGGGGCGAACCTCCAGCCAATGATCAGGAGAATAGAGGCCTTGAAGGTCCTATAATGAATGGAGCCGTGGGCGTACCTCCACACCACCACTCCATTCTTCTCAGTGGGACATCAGATGGCCAAGTGTTTGCTGTCCCATTACAGTGCAGATGTGTGACAATGGCTGCCTTCTTTCTGGGACCTTTAGGACCTCTATCCTCCCGAAGGGTGGTACCTCCGTCAGACAGAAGGTAACCCCCTATCCTGTGGCTACTAGGTGATTATGTGTGTCTACAGGGACATCGCGGGGCTACTGGACTGAACAGATCCGTAGGATGCCTAAGCTTGCCACCTCCATGATATCGTGGGCACAAACAATGCTACCAGGCCGGATTACTTGCGACTGCGATGTCGTGGTGGCGGCAACCTGCAACTTACACTAAAACTCCATTGAGCTCAAAGGCAGAGGAATGTCGCTATACCACACAGCCGTTCGGTCATGTAAAACCTAATGCGGCCAGAGTTGTTCTCCAGCCCGGGCCTGAGGCTTCCATTACACGCAGTTACTCTGGATCCTCCGGCTTCTATAAAACACTGGGAACTTCATTTGGTTTTTACAATCATTTTTTATTTTGACATTATTTTATTTTAACATGAGAAGTCTATTCGAAAATCAAATGGGAAAAAAAACGGCAAACCCAAAGCACGCTGTTTTTCCTAAAAATGTTATGAGTGCAACCATTCGGTCCGGCATCACACAGATGTAACCACATTTACATGCGCATTTGTGCAATGGGCGTTACAAATCGCACACATCTGTATACGCAAAAAAACACACACACATGCTCCCACTGATTGAAATTGGCAATCAAGTTAATTAGTTTAATATGTGTTATTTTCGTGCACAAACGAGACGGAAAGTGGAGCGCGCCGTATATGAAATGCGTGTATAAAATAGCTAATTTGAACGAACCCAGTGAAATCAAAGGGTTCTATTTAGTACTTATAACGCGCACAAATTTTGTGTATGTGGAAACGCAGCGTAAAGACGTTCTCATGACACGAGCCTCTTCAGGAAACATAATAGGCTGCTGGGACAACCTAGAAGCTTCCACTGATAATATAGGGGACATATAGCACATTATGTATGTATACACCTAACAATATCAAACAACTATATATATATCCATCAGCTGTGTTTATGCAGGAAGCCACGGCGCTCCTCCTGCAGGACGAGGGACGCCGGATGGACAGCTCTATGCAAACCAGACGAAGCAGACTCCTCCATGCGATATCAGTATCCGTCTGGGCTCCATATTAAACTGATTCTTTTACCATCTATGATACTTTTTAATGCCTCTTTTTGAAAATTCAAAGTTGAATAAGTCTAAGGGGCGTGTCCATTACTGAATGAATCTAAGGGGTGGAGCTTATAAACTTCCGGAGGGCTCAATCATATTCCTTGTTGCTCAGTGGGTGACATGACAGCCGTCATGACATAATGGTAGATAATAATATAATAATAATCTTTATTTCTATAGCGCAAACTTATTCCGCAGAGGTAGATCGTATATTACACATTTTGGGGGGGATATGAAGGGGTGGAGCCTCTTATGAATATTTATGAGAACTCATTTTGATTAAAAAAAACACATAAAAAAAGAAAACAATCATGCTCACATATTAAAACGTACATTTATTATATCCTGATTGGCTAAAACCATCCAGGAACTACATTTTGCTAAGAGGGGCTCTGTAGGTAGCAGGTGGATACGTCCCTGCAGCGAGGACTCCCATCCAGCGAGCGATGACACACCAGGCAGCTGCCGTGATGTCACACTCCAAAGGTTCTCTCTCCATGGCAATGGAACCTTCAACCACTGACTTATATCGCGACAACGCCAAAGACCATCACTTCATATCACCCTACCGTGACGTGAGGATCAACCGTGACCTGAGAATCAAAATCTCAAAAATGACCCAACGCAGATCTGCCCGCACCAACAAGGGAGCCAGATACAAGCAACTGGTCTCCGATGGACTGATCGACCTTTTACTGGACAAGAAGGAAACACGTAAGTGTGAGATATCGCCCCAAACCTCCAGGATCTACTCTGAACCTCAGATGGATCTACTAATATTCTGCGTTTTCCTCCACCAGCCGCTCGTCCTGTTGTGACCAAGAAGGAAACGACAAAAAGGATTGAAAAGGCCCCGGAGAAAACCGAGGTGCAAACCCCAAAGATGCCACAAAACCTGCATCCTGTGACACAAAGTAACATCCACCAATACACCAAGTGAGTGACTGCTGCCTGCTGTAGGGTTCACTTACTTTACAGTAGGAAGACGGGAGGTGTGATGGGTCTGTCCAGTTCATCTGCAGGTTCTCACCCCTCTGAGGTCTTACTAACCAGCCATTGTCTCTTCTGAACAGGCTGGAGATACAAGCCTTAATCAATAGGATCCCGAAGAAAAGGAAATACGAAGAGGAGCGTGAAGCCCCCGACCAGTGAGTGACCCTCAGCAATGCCCCAACGTCCCCCTATAGCATTGCCAGACCCTGCAATCCTGTGCCGTCCTATACTTCCCAGACAACACTGTGAATTGTTCTCTTTCAGGGCTAAAAAGCAGAAAACGGATGAGGAGGAGCGAGGGAGGGCAGCAAGTCCTGTATATAGCCGGCTGCCCCCCAAGAAGATGTGGCTCCTCTGGTTCTGAGTGATGAGGTGAGACACTAGTCACCCTCATATCTGTGCAGCTATAGATCAGCAGCTAACGGAAAGTTATCTAATGTCTCTATAATGGTTTTCTTCTTCCAGGTGGAGGCTTCCCGAAAAATCATGGGAGCTCCCTCATCACCACCCCTTACCCCCCCACCCCATCCCCCCCCAAAAAAACAAAAACATAATTTGCCATGTTTACTGAGGATACTGATAATAACATCTGCTAAAGAACAACCAAGAGCCGAAGTCACCACTACAGCGACCGCCAAATACCATCATCAACATCACAAAAAAGAACAAGCACCATCATGAGATACCACCACTACCACAAGAAAAGAGCAAGTACCACCTGATGCTGCCGCCGCCACAATCACAGGAACACTGCAAGTACCGCCTCGCAATGCTGCCACCACCACAATCAGAAGAACAGTACAACTGCCACCATGAGATGCTGCCACCACAACAGTACAACTGCCACCATGATATGCCGCCACCACAACAACAGTACAACTGCCACTATGTACCAACACAACTATCAAAAATAAAGAACAACTACCGCCATCAGATACCGCCACTATCACCAAAAAAGACCAAGCTGCCACCAACAAGAACACCACAAGTACAACCACGGGATGTTGCCAACACCATCACAAAAAAGAACAAGTACCAACACAAAATGCTGCCACCACAATAAGAGTCCAAAAACCACCACCAGATACCAACAGAACTACCACAAGAAAGAACAAGTACCACCAGATGCCACCACCACCATCACAAAAAAGAACAAGTACCACTATGAGAAACCACCACTACAACAAGAAAACAAGTACCGCCGCAATCACAAAAAAGAGTATTAATGTCACCCCGAGATACTGCTATTACCACCATCACAAGAACAGTACAAATACCGCCAACACATGCCACTACCACCAACATCACAAAAGAAGAACAAGTACCGCCATCGGATGCCGCCACCACCTCCATCACAAGAAGCGTACAAGTACCACCACAATATGCCGCCACCACTAAAAAAAATCCCAAAACCACCACCACAAAGAACGAACAAGTACCACCAGATGCCACCACCATCATCACAAAAAAGAACAAGTACCGCCATCAGATGCCGCCACCAACACCATCACAAGAACAGTACAAGTATCACCTTAAAGGCTGCCGCCACCACCATCAGAAGAAAGGTACAAGTACCACCACCATAACCAACAGAATAAAACAAGCACCACCATGAGATGCCAAACAACGAAAGCCTGCCACCATGACAACAAAAGAACGTATAACCACCAGCTGAAAAAGATTTTTAAAACTTTTTAGACTCGTAATTAAATTTTCTTATTTTTGTATATAATTAATTTTGTATATATGTAAATATGTATATATGTAAATATGTATATATGTAAAAATGTAAATATGTAAATATGTATACATGTAAAAATGTAAATATGTATATATGTAAAAATGTAAATAAGATTCATATATTTTTATACTAACTCTGGAGTCGTGTGTGTTCTTTATACTATGTCCGCGCAGAGGTTGTTTCTGGCTCGCTGCTGCCACCACACACATCTGGCCGTCCTGTCCATACACGTGGTCACTGACACTGCCGCCCTGATCTTTCTCACTCCTCCTTTTACAAGGTTTCCACTTCTATGCTGTGTTGGTCAGTGGAACAGCTCTGTGTCCACAATCCATCACCAGAATCTCGTCAGGCTACTCTATACATTTTCTATATGACTTAGGCCTCCTGCAGACGGCCGGGTCGGATCCCGTTGCGATGCGAGCCGTGCCCCTGCAGCGACCACTGCGGCTCACCTGCTCTGCAGGCTCCTCTGCTCTGCTATGTGCCGGCAGCCACCCATCAGGCACATGCGTAGAGCAGGCGCGTCAGCAGTAACGTTTTTGTGCGGGCCTCTGTGAGGCTCGTACAGAAATAGGATATGCCGTGTTTTGTTTACCGCGCATGTTTTCACGCAGTCAAATCGCGGCTGTCTGCATAGGATTGCATTACGTAATGCAATTCTAAGGCAGCAGGCATGAGCGGAAATTCTGCGAGAAATCCCGACGCAAAATTTTCGCCCGTGTGCATGAGGCCTTAGGCAAGCATTTCAGTATTTCCACCAGCCCCATTGAAATGCATGGAACTCTGAACACACATGTTCGGCCAGAGCTCCATTATTTCTGCCGTCACTGCAGGGGAAGAAGTGACTCCACAATGTCAGGCAGACAGGAGATCAGCGGGGTTCCCAGAGGTGATACCCCCACCGATCAGCAAGGTATTCCCTCTCCAGTGGACCATTACCTGCTTTATTGTCCGTTTGCTGCAGAGGTATACAACAGGTTAGGGGGTTCCAATTGTTAGCCGTGGCTAGCTGATCTCTCCTAGCCCCGGCCGGCGATTCTGTGTAAATGTTTCTGCTGTACTGTGGATGACGCTCGCCATTGGTCATGTGCAGTACAGATTTTTTTTTTTAAATGTTTGTTCTTCCCGCACCGTTGCTAGGCGATGACGCAGATACCCGCCGCCTATCCGCAATGTCAATTGTGGATGGGCTGTAGGTTGGATGGCTTTCATTGAGCATGCTGCAATTTTTTTCCTCCGCTAGTAGAAATCACAATTTATGTCCGTGAGTGTGAAGGAAAAAGGGAGCTTACACAGAATGTGATGCAGCAGCCACAAAGGCAAACACAATTCTGGGATGTATTAAGAGAAGCATAGAGTCTAGATCACGTGAGGTAATTATCCCCCTCTACTCTTCCTCAGTCAGTCCTCATCTGGGATACTGTGTCCAGTTCTGGGCACTACAATTTAGAAAAGACATAGTAAACTGGAGCAAGTTCAGAGAAGAGTTACCAAGATGGTGAGCGGTCTGCAAATCATGTCCTATGAGGGACGGTTAAAGGATCTGGGAATGTTTAGCTTGCAAAAAACAAAGCTGAGAGGAAACTTAATAGCCGTCTACACATATCTGAAGGGCTGTCACAGTGCAGAGGGATCAGCCCTATTCTCATTTGTACAAGGAAAGACTAGAACCAATGGGATGAAACTGAAAGGGAGGAGACAAGATTAGATATTAGAGGGTGAGGTTGATCAATGAGTGGAACAGGGGAGGGGGTGAGTTCTCCTTCAATTAAAGTGTTCAGAGGCTGGACAAATATCTGTCTGGGATGATTTAGTGATCCTGCACAGTACAGGGGGTTGGACCCGATGACCCTGGAGGTCCCTTCGAATTCTACCATTCTATGATTTGCTGCGGATCCTCCCCACAGATGCCCGCCGCGGGTTCAGCAGCAATAATCCGTTTGTGTGCAGCCGGCCTGAATGGTATAATGGGGCCTTCCGAGACCTAGGTGGCACGGACAGCCTCCCTTTATTCTTAGTTAGTGTAGCGGTTGGGTATTTCACTTGACTCACACAATGTCCCGTTCACAATGTCTTGTTTCAATGCAGCAGAAAATCCTCCCAGTGGATGAGGTTAGTAGGAACATTATTGGTGACCTGGTGATGAAGGTGTGTTAACTGGAGTTCGAAAGACTGGGTGCATCCATGGTAGCTCTCATTTAGAGGGGTCCTTATTTAAGGGTGCCCTAGTGCCGTAGGCTGCTATATCCTGGTAGTGGGCTGATTCATTTCACCCTAGCTTTGAGGAACCAAGGCTGTAGGACTCTTCTTCTAGTTTTGGTTAGGTCACAATGTTGATATTGTGTTTTGCTCTTATTGTATAAAGTAGAAATAAGTATAATATAGGATGTAACTCAGGATCAGTACAGGATAAGTAATGTATGTACACAGTGACTCCACCAGCAGAATAGTGAGTACAGCTCTGGAGTATAATACAGGATGTAACTCAGGATCAGTACAGGATAAGTAATGTATGTACACCGTGACTCCACCAGCAGAATAGTGAGTGCAACTCTGGAGTATAATACAGGATGTAACTCAGGATCAGTGGAGGATAAGTAATGTATGTACACAGTGACTCCACCAGCAGAATAGTGAGTGTAGCTCTGGAGTATAATACAAGATGTAACTCAGGATCAATATAGGATAAGTAATGTATGTACACAGTGACTTCACCAGCAGAATAGTGAGTGCAGCTCTGGGGTATAATATAGGATGTAACTCAGGATCAGTACAGGATAAGTAATGTATGTATACAATGACTCCAACAGCAGAATAGTGAGTGCAGCTCTGGAGTATAATACAGGATGTAACTCAGGATAAGTAATGTATGTATACAGTGACTCCAACAGCAGAATAGTGAGTGCAGCTCTGGAGTATAATACAAGATGTAACTCAGGATCAGTACAGGATAAGTAATGTATGTACACAGTGACTCCACCAGCAGAATAGTGAGTGCAGCTCTGGAGCATAATACAGGATGTAACTCAGGATCAGTATGTGATAGGTAATATAATGCATTAACAAAGCTGCTCAACTTTTAAAGGGGTTTTCCTGGCAACAATACTATTGATAATGTGTACTTAGTATAGGTCACCAATAGATGATCGGCCATTGTCCCCTGATCTAGATTCCGGCTGATCAGCTAAGCGGGCTCTGGCTATCAGTGCTGCTACACACGGTGGTCGCAGCAGAAGCTGCTGCTCCGACCCCTGTGTAGTGGCTAATGCTTGTAATTGTAGGCTGGGGTCTCAGTGAAAACAATGGTAGCCACGCCTGCAATTACAAGCACAGGCCACTACACAGGGTTTGGAGCAGCAGCTTCTGTGTGGAGCAGCGCTGACAGCCAGTGCCCAGTCAGCTGATCGGCTGGGATCCCAAGCGGCAGACCTAGATGATCAACAATAGATGTCCTTTCCTGAGTATAGGTCATTTATAGTATTTTTGTATAGAATACCTGTTTAAGGCCAATTTCGCACAAAACATTTTTTACAGTGTTTCAAATGCTTTAACACTATAACACGCCTCCTTTTATTTCAATGGAGCTTCAATGACTAGCGTTTCTAACGCCGCAATTTTCGACCACTGTCTGCTCTCTTTTTGTGTGTTTTAGCACTTTTTAATGCACCTCATCACCTATTGTCATGACGGGGTGCGTTAAGAAAAACAAACGACGTCCAACGTGTTTTAACAACGGTGTGTGTGAGTGTGGCCGAAGGCAGATACATTCTATGTGTAAACAGTATAATGTTGGGTATTTTGCTGGTCCCAAGAATCTCCTGCTAAAACACCTACTAACACATTCCGGTACACGCTGCTGTGCAGACAGGAATTACTGCTGTCACCCAGCATCCCCAGTGACATCCCATACAAGCAGCACTTTCAGGTCCGGTTTCGTGGGTGAAAGGTCATCGGCTGCAGACCTAGAGACAACTATAGGGAGCAACTAATTCAAATATCGCGAGTTTTCCAACATTAAATGACATCTATCCTGCAGATAAAGCAACAACATTCATTTTTCATAATGATGATATATGGAGCACTAATGTCCATAAACATACGCCTGGTACTGGAACAACAAAGGACACCGTCATATGAGCGCACGCCAACAGGTTTACCTTTAAACCATGTCAGCATTGAACAAATCTCTGGCAACCATTTATCTCCCCAGAAACAAATGAATCCGGCATTGAAATTTATCCCCAATCCCTCTTTCCCCCAAGTTCATTTGATGCTATTGGCGGGCTCAGATGACTACGGTCTAATCTGTTCGGGGGCTTTTCGAAACACTTTTTTTAATCAAAATCCTAGGTTATCTGCAAAAAAAGTCAACACAAAAAAGACAAACTTACACGACTTTTTTTCTAACCGCATGCACCATGGTAGTTCTCAGCTCTCATGCACATGAACTGTAGGGGTCACACATAGTCCCCATGGTATCTCCGTATGCCTCCGATTTCATACAGACGGATATGAAGGTACAATGTCGAGTTTCACCGTATTACGAAGCAATTCTGCATCCAGAAGACCTGTGTCAAGGAGGGAAGATCTACTACGTCTGATGCAAGAAGCCTAGTTATCACCATGTGGCTGATACATTACACATTGACGCATTATTACAATGTGTCACTTCTGTAGTAAGTATGGTTCTCTGTGAGGCGACATATTGCAGATTTATTTTTCCATAGAAGCAATGATTTTGCAGTAAGACGAGTGTAAAGAAGCATCCGACGGGGCGCCCATTAATACCTCTGTCGGTGAAGTATGTCTCAAGTCTATAAGGCTATATTACGACTCCGTACTACTTAGAGGCTCCAAGGAATCCTAATACACCAGTGATCACGAGCCGTTATGGAGAAACCCCTTATAAACAGCTCAGAAACGGTCTTAGCCATTTGACCAATATGAAGCAATTTTTTGCCAGTGATTCCAGGCCCGTGTCCAGCGCTACAGGTCACAGATACAATGTTTCCAGCATTCGAGGGTCTTTCCCAACCATAACGCAGACCTTCCGGATCTGTGCTATTTGCACTTTGCTGCAACATCCAGCCAATCAGAGTGGGCATTTTCACAGTAAAACCCCTGATTATGCCATTTTCAAAAAGCCGAGAAACTTGCATGTGATTTGTGTGTTGTGAGACGTGCAAATACGAACCCCAATCTTTTGAATGGAGTCATATGCACAACTGATGTTTTACCGCATGTCCTACTTCTTCCTCGGAACGCATAACACATTGATTTCAATGGGAGCATTAATGCATCGAGCTGCTCTTGCATGCCCTGCGATGCGAGGCTTTTCATTGAAATCGCGAAACTCGCGTGAGAGGATCAACATTTCACAGATGCGATTTTGCCTTTAAAACACCTGGCATCCGCAGGTAAATCGCACGCTCACCAGTGTGATATTGGGTCAGGTTTCACGCCCCAAAATTGCGCTCGCCTGTGTGCAGGTAGCCTTACTGAAGTGTATCCAATGATTAGCTGTCTAGTAGTGCAGTAGTACAGTACAGATGCTCTATAGCGCCCTCTATCTGTGCCAGGATGAATTCCTCCTTTGGACACCATGTATGGAGGCTGTTATTTTTTGATGCATTGTGTACTACAGAGAACCCTAAAGAGTCTGCTGACCTCAAAACAGTAAGTGATTTATATCCTCCAGCAGCTCTTTTGGATGCCAGGCTCACATGACCGTGTCGGTATAGTGTATTCTGTGCGTGGGTCTTGCGCACGGAATAAGCTGTACCAATCTCCCATAGGCGGCCATGTTGCTGATGACAGGAACTGTGCAAAAAACATATCGCAGCATGTTCTATCTTGGCCCATATTACACGTGCATACACACCAAGATAGAGCATAGTGACGTCATTGCGTACTTGTACCTCTTGCAGGTGGTATGCAAGCGATTTGCGGTCATGTGAGCCCTGCCTTACTGCTATATGTCGGGACTTGCTTTATCTGCTTTGCTTTCTTTCATCTTCATTGTGTATTACATTTGGATGACATTTTGGAGCTTTGAAACCAATTCCGTTTTCTATACATTAATGGTTGCAACATACTATATTTTCAGCATGCATTGGTCATCCTCGAATCAATATTCTACATAAGGGACCACTTACTGTATGCTGTGCTACATGAGCGACCGGAAATCAATAGATGCGCCCCATCTTTGTATATCCAGATCCTTACTGAAGCAGCTGCATACATAATCCAGATGTTAAGTATAGCGTCCAGACTAGTCCCTCTAATTATGGCAGATTAAGTGGGACACCGGATGTATACAGTCCTAATAAACCTATCGGATTTACTTAAACTGACAGTGAATGTGGCTGAATGCCACGTGTGTCCACGGCAGAGGGCTGAGACAATGACTCATGTCCCGGACTCAGGCGTCTCCTGGTCACTTATCCGTCTCCTTCTCAGCAGAGGAAAGTTGGGGAAAGTCCTACAAACACAGTAGATCTAATAAACCACAAATAAAACAAACATTCCCATAATACAAACACAGAAAAGCAAACAGTGAAAAAGATTTAGGAGAGTAATAATACCGAAGAGCCGAGAACACAACATACTGAGCGCCGCGGGGGCTTAAAATCCAATATTATGCCGAGCACATTAGGAATAATGCAAATACCGAGCGTGAGAGCCCGTGAACCATAAATATGGGGGCGATCTCCTGCCTTCCTGCTGAATTCCTTCACACAGTTACACTTATTTTTGCATAAAGCAGATGCAATTATATCCTGACTGAAATTCATACATTAGCGGGGTTATCCAGTTGTATCCTTAGGATTGGCCAGCAGTAATAGATTGGCAGGGATCCCCACAGATAAGCTATTTGTCACGCCGGTGTGCTCAATACATTGGGCTGATTTCGGCAGGAAGAAGAAAGCTCCGTTCTCATCGCAGTGGTCAGGTTTGGTATTACAGGTCATTCATTTCAATAGGAACTTTGCCTGTAATACCAGGACTGGCCATTACCGTAGAAACAGAGCTGACTGCCTCTTCAGGAAATCAGTTCAGCGTATTAAAGGCACCAGCTCGTGGGGGTCCCGGGTGGCAGACTCTCATTGATCTACTATTGATGGCCTGTCCTGCAGATAGCTATCAGTAGTTTGCAACTGGACAACCCCTTTACCTTTACTATGACTAACATATTTTACACCAGCCAAAGTGAAGAATGTGATTAATAAATTTAGTGAATATAGACCTGTCAAATATACAAGAAAAATTATTTTACTGTCCCGCTACGAACAGCACCATAAATGTCTGACTTTTCCTGCGTGGAGAGGACAGACATAAAAGCATTGCGCAAACTTTTTTAAAGTTGCATTTTATGCCAAAACTGACAAATACTTTTAGAATTGTGCCTCTTACTCATCTCTGGTTACGGGTACGTCGATCTGTTGAGATAGATTCATTTATGGAATTGGTCAAGTCTTTCTGCACTACGGGAGGTTTCTGTCCTGTCTGAGCTCACCTTAGGACACCTGCGTTAAGTTTTGACAAGTGTATCGACCCAATCAAACTTCCTAATATTTGATTAGCCATGGAGAAATCGCAATGCAGGCTCCAAATGGAAACCCTGAATCTCCATCTCAACTATTGATATGAGTGGAGGTCTGGGCTGACAGTAGATATTACCTCGGCAGATTGCTTGCACAAATTTCCACAACTGACAATCACTTCAAGTTATCTGAATGGGTTGTTATGGCAGAAAGCACATGGTTTTGTACAAGCTCCATACAGAAAAATAGGACAGTCTGTACTAATGCCGGCTGAACACAAGATAATAGAACTAGATTGCACATATAGCAGTACTAATGGGCGCTCCCAGTAATCACATCCCCCAAAACTTACAGTAGACCAGGGTAAGACCAGGACCCAAACTAAAAACTCACTGATAGGTGACAGGAACAGAAAAGTGATGGTAGTCGGATGATGGCACAAATGGATGATGGGAATGGTAGTCAGATAATGAAGTACAAAGCTGATGGTGATAGCAGATAATGAAACAGACAGATGGTGGAACACTGACAAATAATGAGAGGGCACTAAGACACAAGAAAAGTAAGAAACAAGACAAAGTCAGATAAACAGGGAAAATGTCATCTACAAGGCAAAGAAGAAAGGGCTGGACTAGGAATGACTATAAAACTACACTGTCAAGAAGCAAAGCTAGCCTAGGAACAAGAAACTAGAAGCATTCAAGCAATACTGGATTATAACGCACATAGCTTACGCTGTATCCAGCAACACGCTGCATTAGCCAGGAATATTTAAAGACAGTCATACCAATTAGGAACAGTTGGCCAAATAATGCTGGGCTACAGCAGGGTGGTCCGCTGACCCAGTTTAATGGATTAGCTGTTAGAAACCACTGCAAACAACATACTAGTAGATAGGAGATGATGAAACAGCAGAAGCATCCCTGCTGACTGTAACATAATTGCAGGAATTTTGGCAATAATACTTGTCACATGTGAGTACACACTTGTACTCCAGAGATGTTATCACTGGAAACAGTCAGCATGTTCACTGTCAGGCATGCCACTAAGAGCTTAGCTGAACTCTTACAATGCAGTGGTGAAGTTAGTTTCTACCATGGCCGCCTGCACACGGGGATATTTGCATTGCGGAATACGGGGCGGACATCCGCCGCCAGGTTCTGCAGCAAATACTGTCCATAGCATGCTACAGAAAAGAGCACACGCGCAGGAATCAATTACATTTTTCCACTCGTGGGGGGGGCAGCATGCTCTAGCTATCCGAACGTCCCCTTTCCGCAATCAACATTGCGGAAAGGTCGCGAGACCCACATCATCACCTAGCGACAATGCAGAAAAATCTGTACTGCACATGTCTGACGGTGAGCTGCTTGGGCCATGTGCAGTACAGATAAGGAAGAAAGAAGACATGTACATGGGGTCACCGGCCAGGCACAAGGTCGGATTCCGGTGTGGGATCTCGCATCCGGAATCCGACCCGTTCATGTGCAGCCGGCCTATATCAGATCATTGTACAGCACTGGTGTAAATATCACACATCCTACAATGCAGATCGCCAAAACAAGCTCCAATATGTGCAAACATTGTGTCAGCAGAGAATGCAGGAACATGTCAGCTCTGTCATAGTGACAGATTCCTTATAAACAATGCAGATTTACAGTGAGCTTGAATTCACATAGTGAGCTTGCATTACAGTGTGTTGCTGGTTATAGCGCAAGTCAAGTGACTTTACATCCAGTGTCTCTTGTATGCTTCTAGTATCTTGTTCCTAGTCACGTTTTGTTTTTTGTCCATATAGCTACATAAATGTGCATCTAACACATATCCATTATCACACTGCCTTGGGACCATATACTCTGCAGGTCAAAACTGTATGCAGAAGACTCCAGATTAGCCGCAGGCCAGCAACATGTAATATGACACAGGCACTAAGCCACTTGTGGCTCAAACGTTATATATTGCTGCCTCCAATTAAAAGGTTGCATTCTCATGGCCAGTTGTTGTTCAGCCCAGAAGATGGCAGCCCATGTGGTCTGTAAACGCCATGTTAGCTATAAAAGAGCTTTTACTGGGGAAGCTTCAACTAAATACAGAGCCATTTAAATGCGGTGTGTTAAATATTGCCGTGCGGCACAGAGGACCCTTGTAGGAAAGTAGAAGCTCATGTAATTTAGATCAAAGCTGACCTCGGGAGAGATTTCCAGGTTTATGAGACTATTCATAGGTCAGTTTCCCTTGTGTTTTAACCACCATAAATTAAATTAGACACATGCTTGGGAATGTAAGGCTCGTCGCATACTTATATCTTGCTGGCTGCCCTGCACCGTCTACAAGTGGCCTTGGAAGCTGCAGGCTACAAAGTCTCCAAACAGGCAACCTCTACATACAGTACAATCGGCTGCACAGAGTCCAAGGCACACAAGGTATGTTATTCTTATGTCTCAGACCAAAATTAGTAAAGGAAGCTCCAATTTCCACGCACAGCGAATAATGCGAACCATACTGTTACCGTATACACCGCAGTCAGTTCATTCCTCGTGTAATGAAGTTATATCCCAGCTGAAAGCTAATATGTAACCCGTACAGTGAGCTTCCTGTGTGTCCAGGCAAAGACAGAGGAACGGAAAGACCTGGTAGATTATCAGAAAATTGACTCTTAGGCTCCATTTACACGGGGCAGATCGGTTGCAATAAAAACCGCACCAAAAGTGCGGTTTTTTGCCACATTTTACCAGAACTCGGCAAAAACACACAAGGTTTTACCGATGCATGTTTTAATTGCAACCGAACTGCCCCATGTTGAATGGAGCCTAAGGGCCCGTTTACACAGGTCAAGTGTTGGGCAAACGATGCCCGACAGAGCGTCCCCGTGTAGACTCGCTCCTGCGCTGATACACAGGAGCGAGTATCACTGTATCGCTCACATTGTGACCAGTTCTCTCCCCGCTCCTCTCCATTCATTGCAAGAACGACTGTTGTTTACATTGTTATTACATTGAGGATAATGAGAGCTGCGTACACAAATAGTACATTATCCCTTATTATACTCTCCCGCCATATACCGCTTGGGATTCTGCTGAGGTCAAACAGTCATACAGACGGCTGCATGCAAACGTTATTCTCTGCAGAGGTAGACTATATCACATGCCAAAACCTGTGTAATCAACACTACATGCAATAATATATATACATAGCGGTACGGTGATGATGTTATACATAGCATATGACATATTAAAGCAAGTCCAGTCAATGGGAGTTGAGCAAAGAGAATAGCACAGCAAGCTACATTCTTCTTTCGTCAGTTCCCGAATTACACTGACTTCTATGGGAATTAAAGGAGTTGTTCAGGTCTAAGCTGTTGGTGCCTATCCTTAAGATAGGCCATGAATAGTAGATCAGTTGGGGTCTGCCACCCAAGTCCCCTCTGATCGGAAGTTGGTTTGGTTGGTGCACTCATGCATGGAGCTGACTTCTGCAGGAAGCAGACAGCTCCATTCTCACAACAGTGGCGAGGCTTGGTATAGTAGGCAAAGTTCCCATTCACTTCAATGCAAACTTTGCCTGTAAGCCTCACCATTGCCATGGGAACAGAGCTGTCTGCTTCATGCCGAAATCAGTTCAGTGCAGTAACGTGGCAAACAGCTGAACAGACGAGTCCTGGGTGGCAGACCTCTGCTGATCTACCATTGATGGCCTATTCTACGGATAGGCTATTAATAGTTTACAACTGGACAACCCCTTTAAGGTAGCAGCACAGCATAGGACACTCAGCTACATCCATGCTCCCGACTACCCTCGACCATTGCATTTAGTGTGTCCATAGGCATTTGGGCTCTAATTCAACTGGGACCTGCACTATCAGAGTCTTATGGCATATACTTGAATTGAATTAAAAGAGTTGCACCCAAATTCTGGCAAAAGTTGTCAATTTTTTTTAAGTTCTACCTGCAAAACAAATGTGTGACTTTTGGACATTTTTTTGCCGCTCTCGCAACTTTAGCAAACAGTAGACGGGGTTTAGAGAAAAGGGCCGGTCAAATTAACTATAACGTATTCCAGAAACTGGTGTAGATTATAGCAGAAATTAGGTTTGAAGTGACCTATCTGACTACCTGATGCACACTGTGTATTACTGTACATCAATAGTCTAAGACACCACATGCAGCTCTGACTGGCCAGCGTTGCCCACATGAGCTGCATAGTAGTAAGAGATGCAGGGTGGCCATCTTTGTTTATCCAGGACTGGAGGGTGGCTTTCAGGAGATGCACGGGTCGCCCCAAATGTGACAAATGTATTAAAGACTTGCATTTTTAATATATTTGGCACATCTGACTCCAGTAGCACTTGTGTAAGACGGGCATATGAAACGCTGGGTATTGATGAAAGTGGCCCATAATACTCGGCACAATGAGAGCCTGTCAGTATTTCATGCTGTCTGTAGGTAAGGAAGTGCTCTTTAAAGGGGTATTCCAAATTATTACATAGTTTTGGGGCCCCCATGCCCAAAATTATATAAAAGTAGTATTATCACCGTGGTGGCAGACTGTGGCTTGGCGGTCCACCCGGCCAGAATGTCTGGTGACGTCCCATACACCTATTACATGGGCTTCTAATGTAAAAGCCCCGAGGCAGGTTTTTGGGACTGATGACATCCTTGCCAGCCTCCAGTGGCTGCAGTGGTCACATGGGTAAACGACCCAAGTCACCGCTATAGTTGAGGTAAAGAGAAGACTGGAGCAGTGGCAGCGGAAGAGTGGTGCGAAGGGAGGATTGTGGGATTTGTTTTTAATATTTCTTATGTGTTCCCCATTGCCACCAATGTTTGGGGTTCTCATAAAACTCTGGTAAAGGCTTAAGAGACTTACATTACTTTCAGAGGCGCATAGGCCAGCAGTCTAAAAAACTACAACTCAGCAGGCCTGGATAGCTGCAGGCCATACACTGCCATAAATCATAGTCCATGGATAGAGACATGCGCACAAACAAATAAAGGGGGATTCCAGAGACATCCAATTGCATTATAACTACTCTGTCCTTCCTGGTTGCTGCTGACCTGGACCTCTGACTGCTGTAGCCAATCACTAGCCAAGGCAGTGACCGTCTTAGCCAGCGATTGCCTGCAGGAGTTACATGTCCTGCTCAGCAGCAACCAGAAAGAACAGAGGGGTTGTGAAGTAATTTTGAAGTCTCCAGTATACCCCTTTAAGTTTTGTCTAGCTATGATAGCTGGAACCATAGCGCCCATTTTCCATCTCTTTCCCCCACCCACCCGGTATCAGCCGTAGAGCTGAGCTAAAACAGATGCCTGGAAAACATAACACAAGGGGCGATCCGTCCAGCCGAAGATCCAACAAGACAATGCATGGAAAGTTTGCAATTAAAAACTGAAAGAAGTTCCTTGTCAGATGACATGTGATGGGCGCAAACACAGATCCCAGATTAACACTCCGCTGGCCAAGACAAAGAAGCCGTTATCCATCATTTCCCATGCAAAGCGTTAGGAATAAGCAGATCACCGTTGCTTCTTCTGATGGGGCGAGGGGCACGTCTCTGCTAATCAAAGCTTCAGCCTCCGGTAATGAAGTTCTGCAACTTTCTGTTACACCTTGCTTTTCATCTCAACACTTTTGTTTGCTGTCGGTAAATGGAGTTTTTACATCTAGAGACAGAAATCAGGAAAGACACAAGGAGCTTTTTCTGCACTATGGACAGTAAAGTCGTGGTCACTTGTGTTGCTCGTCGTGATTGGCTGGGAAATAAAATTGTGCCAATATCGTCTAAGTCGGATCGGATCATCCCAATCTGATTTTTAACAAAAATCTCCAAAATATTGGCATTCAGCTCGCAGTAGTTGGGACGGGTGTGTTTGCATGGTGCTGCTGCATCGGACCCCACGATTGCAGGGCAGGAGTGCTACGTATTTGCAGAACAAACAATGCTTTTCTGCGTGCGCAACGGCGTATGTTTTACTGTTCTTCTGAGAGCAAGGCATTCGTCTACACAAAGACAAGCACCGCCGCTCCCAGCCACTGGGATGGCTACTAGTCTAAGGAGCTCAAGACGGCTTCTGTTTCCTGCACAATTACGCAGCATATCCCATATCTCCTAGCGTAATGTGAGTGCATTTGCGCATCGCCACTGACTTCTATGGAGACTTTTGGTGCGCAAATGCGCAGAAAATAGGGCATGATGCCATTTTGTTGGCATGACCGAAGTGTGCAGGAAAATACACGCATCTGAACAAACCCATTGAAATCAATGGGTTCTGTTCTCTGCATATTACATTCACAACTATTGCGTGCGCAGATCTAAGGCTGTGTCTATCATGCGAGTTCCGTGCGTTGTGAGACACACAAAACTGGCCCAGAAATAGACCCATTGGAAATGATAGGTTCTATTTACATGTGTGATTCTTCTCTTCCAGCAGCGCTGCGAGACGAACAGAATGCAGCATGCCCTATTTTTGGACGATATCGCCCACTATTTCCTATGAGAAGGCAAAAATCACATACTCGCATGCCACCAGAGTGTGAAGTGATGCAATTTTCGCCATTAAATGCGCTGCAGGAACATGCTTTTTTTTCCCTTTTTTTTACGTGCGTGAAAAACAAGCATGAAATTCGCATGCACAATGATGTGATGCACTGCTCTCACAAAACGCATCAACCTTCAGAAAAACTGCATCTTTGCAAGCGCAAGTCTCTCAGACTGACATGGTGCTCGCCTGTATGACTCTGGCCCACAGGGGTATTCTTATCCGAGACTGTCATCACATATCCGCAGGATATGACAGGTGCGGGGTCCGCAGGATATGACAGGTGCGGGGTCCGCAGGATATGACAGGTGCGGGGTCCGCAGGATCTGAAGGGCAAGGGGTCCGCAGGATTTGACGGGCGCAGGTCTACAGGTGGGACACACATGTATCTCTGGTTCTGGCCCCCGGACTGGCTGAATGCAGCGGCCAGGACTCACAGAAACAACCTAGCAGAAGTTAAGGAAAAGGCCTGTACAGCGAGCGCAACTGTTTCTATACGTTTCGACCACCGCATTTAGATGGGCAGTGCGGACCAGAAGTGAAACAAAGCAAAATAAAAGGGGAACAGTTTTTTCTTGACTGTTTTAAATGGGGTTTCAAAAAAATGGAAAGGCTTCAGTTTGCTTCCATCCTGTTAGGTTTACGTTTTGTTTACGCAGTTTGCAGCATTATTACTAACAGAAAGAAAGAAAGCAGAAACCCAACTAAAATCAATGGGGAAAAAAGCAGATCCATTTTTTTATGCTTTATTTCAGTTTCTTTCCTCCAGAAAACGAGCAGACACGGAAACCCTGAACTGACCGCAACGCAGGTGTGAGAGCAGCCAAATGCGAAGAGTTTGTTACACAGCGATTCATCCGGGCGAGCCGCTGGACTCCGGGGCTCAGGCATTTTGCCAACATTGAAACACTGTAACCAATCATCAGCAGAGACGTTTTTGCTGCTGATAGATTTAGTGCAAAGGGCATTTTCGAGATTGGGCATAAAATGACGAATATGAGAATTAGATTCGTACAGATTGTCATCCTCTGGATAAATGTGTTGTTTACATTCACTGACATCAAGCAGAGATCTTAAAAACAATGACAAATTGAGGCACAAAGTATAAAAGAAAGTTGCTAAACTTTTCTTGCTATAATGATTAAAGGGGTGGCCCCTTGTCTCTGCAGTGCACATATATGACCGCTGACGTCCATCCGTGGCCTCCATTGTGTCACAGGGTGCACAGCACTGGCACTAATTTGCTGTATTTTTCAATGCAGGCCACTGATGGACGAGTCTGGTCACGGGTCTTCCAATACAGGTTTATGATGACAAAGCTGTGCAAAGAAAAAAGGGGGCTTCTCACAGATGCCTCGAGGCTGCTGTTCAAGCAAAAGGATATTAGTCAGGGGGGCTTTACATCGTACAATTGTCAGCCCAAGAACGACCCCTGTGCACAGAGCACTTGTTCTTCACTTCCTGCTCGTTTTAGGGGTCAGTGAAATGCCTTCCTGCACGGTTACCGGCTGGTCACTCACAAGTGCTTGTTCACACCAGATAATTAACCAGCGACTATTTTCAGGTGAGCCGAAACAAAGCGACTACAACTAGTGAAACAATTTCTGCTCATCACCTTGTTTACACAGAATAACTGTCGCCGACCTTCGCTCTGTCGAGAGACTATTTGGGCAATAGCTCTCCCGTGTAAAGCCGCCCAAAATCATTACTTCGATTTTAGTATATATTTAAAACAATAAATAAAGCGGCTAACCCCTTTATACGACCTCTGTCATCACATCTGAGCCCCATAAACTACATTATGAGGGGACGGGGGTCCGGAAAGACGATATCTCTACTCACCGGTTCCCCAATCTAGTGTGATTCCCATGAGAAATCAGCGCATACAGAATGTGACTATTTTCACAAGGCTGTCAGTGTGCCGATTTCTCAGGGGTACAACACTAGAACGGGGGACGGGATGAGTGTAGATGTTATCTCCCCGGACCCCCGTCCCTTCACCTTTCAGCTTCATAACATAGTTTATTGGGCTCAAAGGTCATGACCCTTTAAGCTTTATTAACAGAAAACCATAACTCCTGTGGAGGAACCTCCTCCCACACCATCCATGTGTCTCTCAGAGCGGGTGGTATAGCCTAGTGTTGTCTACACCCATCCAGATTTCTGAGAAAGAGGCTTTTTGGCCTCGAAAGTGTCAACTTGATGATTCAATGAAAGAGAAGTCAAGTATCTTTCCCATTAAGGTTGTGCCATGCCTTTCCAGTGTGTTGTATGATCATGGCGCCCGCAGCCTTGCTGTTGGACAGTGTCTCGGGGTTGGCAGCACCTTCTCCCATGCACTGGTTAAATATAACATATCATACCCATATACGAGCAGACACATCTTGGCAGATCACTGCCCTTCTCCTCTTGGATCCTCTGCCCCAGCACCAGATGGGCCTATATAGAAAGGGGTTGACATCATGAGACAACCAAAGACTTGTGAAAGGAAATACTCATTAGGACATTATCTTCACTTTCCTTGCGCCAGGATGAAGAGCCCTACAGGCGCTGACTATACTCCACATGTGACGTCCAGTACTAGTAATCCGCCCTGAGCCCCCATATTCACAGAACTTTCACATTAAATTAGAACCCTTTTTGATCAGTTCACCACAAGCCCCATGCTTTTCATTACTCGTTCTCCCCCCACGGCGCTCCTTACGTCATTTGTTTGTGAATTCGAAGTTCTTATTCTATAAAAGAAAAATCTCAAATTGTAAATTGCGCATTTCTTTTAATAACCTCCAGGAAATTAATTAACCATCCATAAAACCCGTTCTAAAGAAATGCCATAAGGCAGATATATGTAGCACAAATGTTCTCCTTCAATGCCAAGTGTAAAACTCCTATTAAGAGACACATCTTGTCTGGTTTATATGAATTGTCTTCGTTTTTAATCATTCTGACTGAGACAAGAGATCGGCTCCACTCCTCTGGAGAGCGGGGGCACGGAGACTGTACAGAAACACACACGGGTCACATGGATCCCTAGTATCGTGTAATGCTAACCCCGTGTGCTGCAGTACCACGCTTCACCACATGCTATATGTACAGGGCTGGTCATACCAAGAAGCAGGCCATGTATGAAATACACTATCCAATCAAAAGAAATTGAACACCTGAGCAAAAATCACAACTTGTATTTATATGTTAATACTTAGTTTGGCTCCTTTGGTCCTAATGACATCAGATACTCTCTGTGGCATACGTTTTACTAACGTCTTATACACTTCAGCTGTTATTTCCCTCCAATCATCCTGCGAATGCCTGGAAAGATATCCCAAAAAAGATGCATTGCTCCGTCTACAATGGTGCAAGGAGCATCTTCATTGGACAGTTATGGTAAGAAAATTGTAGATCAATGTATCAGTTAGTTGTTTTTTTATTGCATTGTAGACTAGAAAGATATAGCATGATGCTAGTATAAGTAGTGAAGGGGTTAAACAAAAGCTTTCTATAGCCGTGCATGGTACTAGGACAGACAGACAGAAGAAAAGAGTCTCCCAGACCCCCCCTTTCATGTTTTGCATATTCCAAAACATCCTGCAATGATCCCATCCTCAGGGTAACTATGTATCTCATTATATAACCTCCTATTTCCTTCTTTACTCCACTTACAAACACAATCTTTAATGGCTGATTATATGCAGCATTAGGATCATCTCTCTCTCCCTGATTATCCTATGGAAGGGGTCTACCATCTCCTCCCCTCCCATTCTAATTTCCTTCTACAGAACTCCAATCTGGTCCTAGAATTTTTCTATCTGCTCTCTCTATTTTTTCATTCAATTGTAAACTGTTGGGGGTCTATTTTTATATGGGCGTGACAGTTCGGGGCTTCTTTTAACCAGACTTCAGCAGCGGATAATCCGTATTTCTGCTGATCTTTACCTGATTTTGTCTGTATTTTATCACATAATTCTTTACAACTAGGAGCTTTTAATATATATTTTTTTTTCTATATTTCTTTTCCCACTTATGTCACAATATTTGACATAGTCAGGATCTAACTTGTGCATGTACTTCTTAAAGGGGTTGTCTCGCGAAATCAAGTGGGGTTATACACTTCTGTATGGCCATATTAATGCACTTTGTAATATACATCGTGCATTAAATATGAGCCATACAGAAGTTATTCACTTACCTGCTCCGTTGCTAGCGTCCTCGTCTCCATGGTTCCGTCTAATTTCGCTGGCGGCTTGCTTTTTTAGACGCGCTTGCGCAGTCCGGTCTTCTCCTTTCAGCACAAGCCGTATCAGCGTGCTCCCCGCTACAGCTCTTCTGCGCATGCGCAGACGAGCTGTCACTGCTCGGGAGCGCGCTGGAGCGGCCATTCTGTACCATCCTCTGTTAGAGGAAGGTGCAGAGCCGCCCAGCTGTCCCGAGAAGCCGCCCAGCTGTCCCGCCGTCCAGGTAAGTGATGGGCTGGGGGGGCTGCCGCTGTGCCAGGGGGGGGGGGGGTTGGGGGGGGGGCTGCCGCTGTGCCGGTGGGGGCTGTCGCTGTGCCGGGGGGGGGGGGGGGGGGGCTGCCGCTGTGCCAGGGGGGGGGGCTGCCGCTGTGATGGGGGGGCTGTCGCTGTGCCGGGGGGGGGGGGGGGCTGTCGCTGTGCCGGGGGGGGGGGGGGGGGCTGCACCGGTTACCTGCTGCCTGGGTGACTGTGTGCCGTGGTCTGCTGCGTTCAATCCAGGGGTCCGGTCGGCGGCTGCGGGGCGTCTGGTTGTCAGGGAGACACAGCTGGTAGCGTCTCGGGAGCGCGCATGTCGGGCTACAGCAAGCGATGGGAAAAGAGCCGGCGGCCATCTTGGGAAAATTTTTATAAGTTGCTGAAACGCTGGAACTGTAAGTACAAACTAGCTAGAAAAGTCATTTACAGGGGGGCTTAGTAATGTATGCTTAATAAGGGGGACTGGGCAAAAAAAACAAATTCACTGCTTCCTCGAGACAACCCCTTTAAGTCCTTCAAGGACTTCCTGTCGTTGGCAATAACAGCAGAGACATGCACAGGAGAATGCCTTACAATTTGTATTTCCCATTGTTAGTAATTATGTTCTTGATGTCGATTTAAAAGACAAACAACATAAAACAAGCCTCTGGCCACTAAAATATATAGCGAAAACGCAAAGGTTCCTGACCAGAATCAGTGCTTCGCTATATACACGAAAACTCCATCTTGCCTTTCCGAGTAGGGCCTGTGAACATTGAACACAATGAGGGTCTTGTCCGAAAACAACCTGCACAGCGAGGTTGGTCCCTAATGTGTCCTAGAGGTCAGTGCCCACGTATCGGATCCGCTTATCTCAATCACTCACACATTCGCTTCATGCAGTATAAGACAACAATACAAATATTTCATTATGTTAGTAGGCGGACGCCCTCTTTATATTATTAGTTACTCTATAACACAATATTAAAGAAAAAGAAATAGTAGGAAGATAAGAAGTAAAGTTCCTGGACACCCATGTCCCATTACGTCATCTAACCGCTTCTTTTACGTGCTGCACGCAGTAAGTCCTTCCTGTAGCCTTCTCACAATGGCTATGGTCTCACATAGACTACTGCTATTGCCCCATGACAACCCATTCGTCTATACTTGCTTCTTATTTACAATACACATTGTAAATTCTACTAACACTAAAGTATACAAAAGAAGAAGAGAGAAGAAAAGTTTAACCATTGCTATACTTACTACACGTTATCTGGGAGGCTTCTAAATTCTCAGGCTAGTTCGGAAAAACATCACTGTTTCAGACAAGATACCTGACTGGCCTCTAATGACGTCTAAGCAAGACAGAGGTCTTTTAATGATCGGAGAGTACTTCAGACCCCCGTTTTCACAACCAGGCTGTCCTTTCCCTCTGCAGTGAGTCTTTCCGGCTCGAAGGATCAAAAATGTAAGAAAAATTTATGTGTTTATCAAAGAGTAGACACTCCCAGTTTACGTATAGAAGTCTGGCACCCAGGAGAAATACATATCACACGAGCCTGTTGCAGTATCAAATGATTTCTAATTTATTCTAAAGTGTATGTGGTTTATATACCATAAATGACATCACAGGAAAAGTATATACCTCCAATATTAATAATAATACATAATAGGCTGAAACTAAAATGATTAACATAAGTTACACCTTCTAAGGCGTTACTATAACATACAATGAAACCGTTATGAATTTAGTGAAAAGGAATGCAAGGGGGGGGGGGGTCTGGGAGACTTTATTTTCTGTCTGTCTTTCCCAGTACCATGCACGGTTATAGAAAGCTTTCGTTTAACCCCTTCACTACTTATACAAGCATCATGCTATATCTTTCTAGTCTACAATGCAATAAAAGAACAACTAACTGATACATTGATCTACAATTTTCTTAACAAGTTAAGCAATGGAAGAACGTTCTATGGAATGACGAATCGCGTTACTCCATCTTCACATCAAATGGATATACCTGGGTGTGGAGGATCCTGGGGAACTTCTTTTGCCTGAGTGTGTTGTGCCAACAATTAAGAAAGGTGGAGGTTCTGTTATGGTCTGGGGATGGTTTACATGGCATGGTCTCGGTCCGTTGGTTGTAGTGACAAGGACCGTTAACATTGAGGTGCACCTTGATATTCCAGACAATAATGTGCTGCCGACATTGTGGTATTACTTTGGGAATGGTCAGCAAAACTTCCAACAAGACAACACCCCTTGTCACACATCCAACACTGTTTTATGTTGCTTTGAGGATGTGGATGTCCAAACATTGGACTTGCTGCACAGAGTCTTAACCTGAACCTTCTGAACATCTTTAGGATGAACTAGAACATCAGGTCAGGAAATGTGAACAGCGCCAATCTACTTTAAGAGAACTTACCAGAATACCAGCTGAAGTGCATCAGATGTTAGTAGAAAGTATGTCATGGACAGTATCCGATGTCATTAGGGCCAAAGGAGCCCCACTAAGTAGAAACATATGTAAATATATAGTACTTGCTCAGGCGTCCAGTTACTTTTGATAGGATACTATAGCATATGGGGGTACAGTAAGGGCCATACACTTGTGCGGCCCCTGTATTCCTACTCTGTACGAGTCAGCCTTATGCATGAGCCCCAAGTGCTTGATAATCCACTTTATTTTCACTCCTCTAGAAATGGGGGAAAGGGGTCAGAGGCTTAAAAAGAGATCCCTGACCTGTGCAGTCATGGAGCACCTCTGCTTATGGACATTAATGAAGACTGATGTCTGAGTATACTGGAGGAAAAAATAGCTCATTGTCTGGATTCTCCGCAGTCTTCCTGTGAAATCAGTCTTCATTAGTGCAAATACACAGAGATGCTGCAATACTCCACAGATGGACATATGATTAAGCACCAATGTGTACAGTGTGTCCCCACATGTAATCTCTGGTCCTTCCAAGACCTCCTTCACTCTCTTCTATCTGCTTATCTAAGATTACCCTATGCACCCCCATATTCTGCAACTCACTGCCCAGCATATCTGACTGTTCCCCAATTTAGAAATCTTCAAAAGCGACCTACTGCCACCAGTATACCGGCACCTTCTGCTCCACCTACGGTCTCCATCCCTTGTGGATTACAAGCCCCCGCCTTCTCTCCATACGGTATTATTGCTGTACTGAAAGCCTTCCATCATTTCCCTCAAAATAACGGTGCTTTATTATATAGTATACCTTAAAGAAGGCCTAGCTGAGAAAATGAAAAGGGTTGTTTGGTGCTCATTAATCACGAGAAGACCTTTTCTAATAGGCCAAGATAGAGTCATGAAGCTTGATCCGCATTATGGCAGGGGTATTGTGTCATTTCCACTTCTGATTTCTGCAGATCAAGTGTAATGACCTTTTGTGGATTTAAATCAGGAAATCCAGGGGCGTACATAAGATAAGTGCAACCTGCAAAGCTGGAGAGGGGACTTGTGAACAATAGCGCCCCCTCCCACCTGAAAATGAAAAAAACTGTCCTTCGCACCATCTACTGCAAGGGACTGCACTAATGCTGTCCATGGCTCCAAGTTAGGCCAAAGGCACAGCCCAGTTATGGAAGATGGGGGTCTTCACATACACAAAAATCATGGCCTGTCCTATGTCCATTTTCACAGACGGGAATAGGACATGTTATGTTCAGGGTCCGTGTAGATTGGGCCGCACATGGACGGCTGTCCGTGTACTCTCCAATGCAAGTAGCATCCCAGTTTCTCAAGTACAACGCACACTATAGCTTTGTGCCTTTGGCCCTACTGGCAGACTGCGGCACCAGTGAGGGATGTCACAGAGCGCTGAGGGATGAGGAAAGTAATTAACGATTGGCCCTATATTGTTTCTGCATAGGGGCCCATTATAGTTACCACATGGGCACACATGGGAAAAGGGATTTAGCAAATGAAAACTGGCATAAAGACTGGCAACTTTTTGTGCAAGTCCATTTTCCATTAAAAAAAAATACAACTTTTTGTATTGTGTGCCACCCTACGCCACTTTTTTCAAATTCTTACCGGCCGCCCCGTCTCCCTGCTGGCCGTGCTGTGAGCGATGCCAGCTGTACTCGCTCCTGTGTAACAGGGCAGGACAAGCTTCATTGGGACAAGTGTTGGGCATCGTTTACTCCACAGTTCGTCTCATGTAGATAGTGATGTATTCGATCATTTGCATCCCCACATGGTTAACATGACAGCATCGCACCCTACAACAATCAGCGAGGGACATGCTGACATCAGAATCTCTCAGTCGGCAGCTTCAGGCCTGACAGACATAATAATCATCAGTAACGCCGGCCTGAGACTATGAGCTTGTCTCCAATAACCTGAGGTCCCCCGGTGTCTTCAATGCTGAATCCAAGTTGGAAAAAATGGTCCTCTGAGTAGATATTACCCCCAGCCTAAATAATACAACATAACGCACCGCAATAACTTGCATTGTATTACCGGTTACTGCTGCTGAAGGAACGGCAGCACTGACCGTACAGATCAGATATCACCTGAAGCCTCGGATGAAGTTAAATGTGATTTTACAGGGAAAGATTAATTATCATTCAAAAAACATAATTGCTGGACTGTTCGAATGTGAACAATCATCTGTCAGTGTAAACACGCTCAACGATTGCACACGAATTTGTTCGCTTATCGTTCATTTTATACAAGCATAAAAATCACTGCCGGCTCATTCACTAATCATTCTGTTTAACCCTTTAAGGATGCTGCCCTTTTTTAGTTTTTCCTCCCCAATTTCAAAAAGTTATAACTCTTTTATTTATCCATCCACGCCGCTTGCATTTTTGAGAGACGACTTGTATTTTCCAGTGGTACTATTGAATGTACCATGTAATGTACTGAAAAACTCTCAAAAAGTGGCATGAAATGAGGAAAAAAACTCTATTCTACCATCTTCTTATTTATTTTAAAAAATCACTCATTTGAATAAGTCCATACAAAAGAATGAAGGTCATATTCATGCGAGTTTTAGGAGTCTCACAATGCACAAAACTGGCGCAAGATTCTCACCCGTGTGAATGCACCCTTAGACGGTCCTGCCTGCCGTGTGTTTGCGGCAGATGCCTCTTTATAACTTCTTTGAAACAATTAAATTGGAAAATACCAGATTATATAGAGCAGGTTCCATAAAAGTGCCGGTAGAAGTGCCTGCCTTTTATAGAGTCAAAGATCCTCTAATGTTTAATTTTAACAAATTTACACACTTATTCGAGAAAACAAAAAAAATCCAGATTTAATGTTTCCATGAAATTGTACGTGTGCCGAAGCCGAGGAGCCTGTGATTGACGGGTCCGCTCTAAAAGGCTGTGGCTTTGAGCTAACAGGTCGTTTACTTGTGACCACATTTAGGTCATCCTCCTTATTAAACCAGGTCTGGTGGGTGGTCTCTCCTCCCGGGACCACCACACACAGACAGGCAGGTATGCTTAAAGCGTGTTTTGTCCTTGTTTTATATTTATATTATACCATCAATTAAATTGCACTGATATGATCACCTTTTAATATCCTCTGTCATCACTATGTTATGGGGCGCTGCTGTAATACTCACTGTTATAGCACTGTTGCTCTCTTCATAGAGATTAGTCAGAGCGCACACACAGCCTATAATAACCCTATTTATATACCACAGCACTTTACATCACTTGATTCTATGGCTTTTGTCCCTTTTTTAACATACAAATTCCATGGAGATGTTGCCCTCAGCGCTAACCACTGAGCCACGCTGCTGCACTACACATCACCAATGGTGGCGCTACAGAACCTTGCCCTTAGCACCCATTCAGATGGAAGTACGTTCAGGCTGTGTCCTGTCCGTGTATTCCTTGGATAGCACACGATCGTTGGTCTGTGTGAAACCAGTCGCTGCACGTCTTACTCTTGTCCTTTTTCATGGATGAGGCTAACTTATACCATGTTCAGAGTCTGTAACATCAGAGGAGGCAGTGCTGTGCAATGCAAGTTCTGAAAACGTTTCTCAGGCACAACTGGCCTACGGCCTCTGAATACATTTTAGGCTGCCTTCATACAAGCGCTAAAAATCGCACAAGATTTGTGCGTTTTGAGACGCACAAATATGAACCCCATTCTTTTGAATACTTTCCGGCATAGCAGCGCAATGTGATGCTACGCGGGTAACAAATCGCAGCATGTTCTATCTTGTCCGCGATCTCGCATTGCAACGCCCATTGAAAGCAATGGGAGAAACTCCACGATCCTCTGCCGCAAAGTAATGTGAGGCTATTTTGCCATGAAAACGCCTTGCACCCCTGGGTATTTCACATGGTGGGGAGCGTGATATGGAGGCTCACCAGTTAGCCTTAAAGGATATATACACATTGGCGATCCTTTTTTCTTTTAATCAAGGTGTTTTTGGAAATGAAGGCTTTTTGTAATTGGTTTTCGTTACTAATTTCTGATTGATGATTTTTCTCAGCTGAGCTTGTGTGCATTAATGAGAGAGACCAGCTGATCAGTTCTAGGAATGCCCATGAGCCAGAAACTCGAATGTAGGAAAACCTACAAACCAAATATGATACTTTCTAAATGCATAAAAAGGAAAACTTAATGCAGAAAAACAGATAAGTGCATTATTTTTTCTGCAGGGACTTAGATACGTATGTATTGATTTTTCCATGCACAAAGATTTGTATAGACCTATAGGAAATCTTTGTGCTGCATTACAAGCTCTATGCAGCGGACAACCATGTGTTCTGCAAGTAAAAGCATATAGTTAATAAAAATATTGCGATCTTTTATTGTAAAACATAAAACTAAGAAAGTTTGACAAATCCCAAAGGCCTGATAGCAAACAAACCTACAGTTATGGTTCTTCTCGACTGATGCATAAAGGCTTTCTTCACAACAGGCTCTGTTGCCGATTTCTGCAAAAATCCCAGATAAAATAATAACGCTGCATGCGGTGCTATATCATCTGCGACAACGTCAGGGTGCACAATAGGCACCGAACAGAACCCATTATAGTGAATGTGTTCCACTTGGCGCAGTTCATTTCTTGGCATATGCCAGATGAGGCACTTCCACTTTTGCCATTGTTCGGCTCCTAGAATGGGGGGCTGTCACACAAGTGTGAATGAGTCCTAAGTAAGTTTTTAATTTAAAAAAAAAAATTTATTGAAAAAAACATGGCTGTGTTCACACCTGGATTCAGGTTTCTGTTATTCTGCTCTGTCAAAGGAACAGAAAAACAAAAACAAGCTTTTCTATTTTATTTTGATTTTAGTGGGGTTTTAGGATTCTCAGCTTGCCTCAATTCATGCCGTTCTGTCAGTTTTTTGTTTTTTTACAGCATGGAGAATGTCAATCGACGGCCAGGCTGTGAACCTTTCATCGTGGTTGTTGGTAAATAAAGTATGGGGCGCGGAATGTTAATAGCGCCATATCATATGCCATGGTTGAGTCAAACTGTCACCACACACTTCTTAAGTAACTTCCTGATCCCTGAAATGTGATCAGCAGGTAGAACGCAGCATTTTGCCAAAGTCTGTCCACCACTCAGTGGTGTATGCAAACATAAATGGACAGGTTCAGGTTTCCTGCTTGGAAATACTAGATGAAAGGGAAGTAAGTGGTCTGAATAAAATCAGCAGCTAGTGATATTTGTGCTTCCGGGCATCATCTGTATATAGTAGCTTGTATAATATGATGTGGAAGCTCAAAAGAAGGACGATGCACCCAGTTAAACTAGAATTTATTATGTTGGCTGACAGCAGCTGACAGTGGCCCTACCTCCTCCCGCCATCAGTCATGGACAGTGCTGTGTACCCTGTATTTTCTGCAGCAGATGCTGCATCAGCTGTCCGTTTCCTAGTGCCCAGAGGATGCACACATACGGCAGTCACACCTCTTAAATTGCCAGAGCTTGACCCAGTATTTCCATCCCTGGCCAATCTGGACAAACCTCTGACTATGGCACCCTTCTGCACTGGAAAGGGCCTAAATAATTAGTTCTGTCTGATATGTAAAACTGCTTTCTGATTGTGACGGATTCGTGGTTTCACTTGTGCACGTTCTTGTCAGCTTTCCCATCTTCTCCATTCCTGACCTCAGCTTGTTTCTGGACCATGACATCTCTGTCTGCCACCTGCCTTGACCCTTGGCTTCCTATATTGGTATGCAACAATTCTCCATGTCCTGACCTTGGCTTTGCATCATGACCACATCTTCCTGCTCCTCCAGTACCGCACGATGGTTATCCTGAGCAGTTTGCACCAGCTACCACAACACCAAAACTACTTCTACTGCAATAGCCTGGGGGTTCCTACAGAAAAGAGTATATCCCAATTAGATCCCTGATATTCACCCAAACTATCAGGGAACCCTAAGTGTTGTGCTGAGGAGGAGTTCCAAGTTAAATCAGTTTGTGGCACAGTTGGTCTACACTAAAAAGGTCTGGAAAAGAAAACAAATTACAAATTAAATGAAACCCTAGAACCATACAAGACATCACAAGGTTAGACTATGAACACTAGAAGCTAACTAGGAACACTGGATTTAAATGCACATACATTACACTATAACCAGCACTACATTGCAGACGGAAGCTGGGAATATACAAAGAGAGGCTTGTCCACTGATCTGATTTCTGCAGGAGGCAGACAGTACCCATTGCAAAGGCCAGGCTTTACAGGTAGGGTTCCCATTGAATTGAAAGGATGTAATGTCACGTCTGGCCACTGCAGTGTTAACAGAGCTGTGTGCTTCATGCAAAAATTAACTCCATGCATGACTGCAATAGCCAAGCAAACAGCTGATCAGTGGGGGTCCCAAGCAGCGAGCAACTGCTGACCTACTATTCATGGCCTATTCTATGGATAGGCCATTCATAGTTTACAACTGGACGACCCCTTTAAAGTGTACAGAAAGAAATATATAACTATAAGTTCACGTAATTATCTCTTTCTATAAAGCCACAGTACAGGATCTTTGATGTGCGCGACTGTCACAAGGCGCTTTTTCTCCACAATGGATCAAACTACATTTTAGCTATTGTGACCCTGTAAAAAGTGCACATGAACTGGAAAAGACTTAACTCTGTTTTGTGCTTTTGAATAGGGAAAATAAAAAAAAACTTGGAATCGGGTTTCGTCGAGTTGTTTTATGTTCTGCGCTGAATAGAGGTTCTGGTATTTTCGTGTATTCTTTTGTGTTGATGGGCAGTCAGAGTAAAAGATCCTATGCAGACCTGCCAAAAGCATCCCTTTTTCCATCACCTTCTGAGTGTTATAGATCCTGGCAGACAAAGCGATTAATACTCTAATCCCATCACTACCTCCCTTTACCTCCCTCAGGGGCTTCAGCAGTAGCAAGCCGAACAACTGTATGCGCCATTCACAGCTGCACTGCCAGACAGGGAGCTTAAGAACCAAAGACCTTGGACTGGCGAGTATGTGAGGGCAGGCGTGGAGACTTCTTGAGACTTTTAGCATGAGCTGCAGCCTTTTTCTGCAGGGACAATATTATAAATCCACTAGCTGGCTTTTCAAGAAAGGCTATGCAAAAAACAGAGCCAAATACTGTATGTAAGCTACAGTGTAACAAATGAAGAGTTTGATCATAGGAAATATGATACATAGAAATAGTTCTGCACAGAGGTGTATTTATAATCTAAGATCTCTGCATCATCTGCCAGGAATGTCAAATGGATCCATATTTGAACATTACTTTAGAGGCTAAATCTACACTGAAATGACAAATTTATCAAATTAAAACTCCCGTCCGTTTCACGATTGGCACTTCCCTATATAGTAATTAGAGCCGTGACCGCGAAGTGCAGCATGACAAGTTTTCCGTGGATCAGTTTCAGTGTGAATCCACATTACATGGGAAAATCCAGCGATCTGAGAGTTCCAATAAGCCCGGGTCATCGGTGCTAGACTAGCCGGGGCGACGCTACCAGCCGCGTGGAGTTTTCTCATGCAGCGGTAGGAAGAGTATACTGAGAATGGTGAGATCGAGGAAGAACATCCCACAAAACATCCTGTGGATGGAAACAATTCATCGACCAAAGGGGTCAAAAGGAGGATGGGAAGAATCGTTCTGAAAACGGGCAGTGCACAGTCAAGCAAATTGAACACATTTCTGGAGCTCCGACTAACGTATCCGCACTCACAAGTCGTCGTTTCTTAGCACAGATCAGATACATCAGTAGATAAACGGTTCCAGCTCCACTGCTGTCTAAGAGAAACAGAAAGGGGAGACTCCAACCAGGGGGCAAAAGAGCGCAAAATTTGTATCACTGAGCAGTGGAAAAACATAGTCAGTCAGATGGATCCAGAAAACTATTGCACTGTGCTGATGGGAGGTCAGAATTTGGCGCGAGCAGCATGGATCGCTGACCCCTTCCTGTCAGCTGGCGGAGGTGGAGTAATGGTGTGGGGAATGTTTTCCGATATCTGTGAATGGATGCCAGGATTGCAGTAGCTCTCAAGGCCAAAGAAGGTCCTAAATGGGGGTCTACTAGATGTGTTAGTAGATGGGGGTCTCTAGTACCTTGGCCATTCAGTGTAAGTATCATGGAGAGTAGCTGCACATTACATTTTATGATAAAATGTACTTTCAGTCAAAAATGGAAATTTCACATTGCTCCGTGTCTGCAAACTTTTCTGCCCAAATTTCAGGTATTTTATCTCCAGCTATATTAATGGCTGGTCATCCAGGAACAGGTAATGAGTGTCAAACCTGATGTATTCTGTGGCTGCAGCCTTGATTTCCTGGCCATCTTCCCAGTAACTACACAAGCATTGATGGACAACAGTAGATAAGGCTCTATGTAAGGATACAGCACTATTTATCTCTCAGCAGACAACATGAAGGGCTAATAGAGCGGCATCATCTCAGTGTATTAACATTAACCCCTTCCCGCCCAAAGCCACACAATTATATCACTGCATGAAGGTTGTTCCTGTGCAGCATGGGCTCAGGAGTTGTGGCTGCGCCATAACTTGTGGTTGCCAGCTGGCACACCACACTAATGGTCGGGTTCAGAAATAACTCTGATCCCGTGCCTTTAACCCTTTAGGGCTTACACACATGGTCATATAATTGAGCCGTGTGTTGTTTGTCCATTTTACAGATGGTCCTTGTGGAAAAACTTGCATACCGATGCTATTTTTATCAGTTTTTAATGGAAAAAATAGGAATTACAAACAATCACAGAAAACAGCCATTACTAACTGAGTAAGGAGTGCATATAGATGCATCCTCTCACCTTGCAGGTAGCAGACCACCAAATGAGGGAGCTAATTGCACCTGTGAGGGACACCGATGAGACAGCCACTCACTCTGCCTCTTGATATAGAGGGGGGGGGGCTGCTTGGTGTATACTCCCACACATAGTGGATACAAAGTGCCAGACCATTCTGATATAAATAGGAATTACAATGTTCATGGTCCACACAGATCAGACAACACAAGTACAGGCGTATCTCCGGCTCAACAAATACACACCCATGTGAATAAGCACTTAGATGCCACGGTAAACGCAGGCCATGGCTTCTCAGTGGTTAACAGAGGAGGGCTTACACTGTTATCATGTCGGCCTTCCACGAAGGGGGTTGCCATGAGACTTTAAGACCTAGTAGTGGCCTCCAGGCACACCATGGCTGTCAATGTACAGTAATAATGCATTACACTGCAGAAGTACAGTACTGCAGTGTTTTATATGAGCAATCAAAATATCACACGTTCCAAGTTCCTTACTAGACATAGAAAAACAGTTAAAAAGAAAAAAAAAGGACAACGAGCCTTGTATCAGATCCTCCGCCAACTGACCAGCTGAGTGACAAAACTTATCCTCATCTTCAGGAAAGGGTCAACTGCTGGGTTCAGTCCTCTTCATGGGGTAGCATGGGGGCCTGTCGTTCCCTTCAGCTGCCGATTGGCTCAGTCCACACTTTAAAGGGAACGTTTCACCTATTTATTTATTAATTACAACCAGATAGCGAAACATTTTTCCTTTTCTGATTGTAGATGTTTTTTATTCTAGTCTCTGTACATGACTATGGGGACGGCCATCTTTCCTGAGCAGCAGTTAACAGCATTTACAGATGCCTCACTGCAGCTTCATGGGCCATTCACACAATAGACAGGAGCTGAGCCACTGACATTTATGGGACAGTGTTGCTAACATGCTATGTGACATGCGCAGGGAAGGGGAGGAGGGGAGCTGTGACCATCTCCTTACCCATTATGAATGGTGGATCCTGAGTTTTATATATTTATATATAATGCTGCCTGTGATGATAATGAAAGTTTTCTCTACAGAACAGGAAGTGTCAGACTATTATAAGGCTTAGTGGTCAGTGTGAGAACTGCAAGATTTTGGGATTAAAATTTAAAATGTGCTTAAAGGAAATCTGACACCATGATTTTGCAGCCCTCTCTGAGAGCATCATGAGGTAGTGCCTGTCACCTTGATCGCAGTGGTATGTCTGCTGTGTTGGATCTGTGCAGTAGTTTGGGAGAAACTTACATTTCATTAGTAATAGCTAGACCCAGAACTAGTCCTGCATATTCATGACCTGCATGTTAGGCGCACCCACTCCGCCCTCCAGCCAATGATTGGCAGCTATCCCTCTCTGCATATTAAACAGCAGACAATCATTGGCTGGAGGAAGGTGTCAGTGTAGCTAGCCTGCAGCTCAAGAAAATCCAAGACTACTTCCTGTAGTCCTCTATGTATGTGCCGCTACTGATACAATACTGGCAAGTTTCTCCAAAACTACTGCACAGCAGACACATCACTGTAATCAGAGTGCCTGCCACTAACTCGTGCTGCTCCTAGGTAGGGGTGCAAAAAAGATGGTGACAGAGTCTCTTTAACGAGGTTGTCCAGTAATGGGACAGGCAGCTACGTTAATGGGGAAAAAAAAGTTATGATTTTTTGAAAGTGGGGAGGAAAAAGCAAAAATATAACAAAAAGAGCCATGTCCTTAAGGGGTTAAATTTTAGGAACTAAGCAGAAATTGAGTGGTAATTTATTAATTAATTGAAAGGACTATTGCAGAAAACCATAAAACTGCAAACAATTAACTTTCTGCGTCCGAAGAATAGCCTATGAAGGCACCAGGGAAGATTTCGTAGGACAACGGCTATAGGCGTTGCTGGAATTGAGAAACCATCTACATTAATGCTCGTAGACTACTGCAAGCAGAGAGGGGAGCAGCTGCCAGTGTACCCCATTGCCAGTGGCATCCCGTGTAAAGATCCAACAGAAGCCGCCAGCCTCATTTGCTGCCAGCGTAATTACAGATACATGCAACGTACAAGCGTATTCAGGGTTTTTTTGTCATTTTTAATTGTTTTGATCCTGATCGCGCCTTCATTGTGCGGTGATGTAATAATTATTCATTATTGTTGCTGTACATAATCCTATACGCACTGGATACATGATATATGAGCCTACAGCTATACTTCTATAGATTAGACAGAACAGACTCCATCTGGCACGCAGATTTTTATCACAAGTATTGAATGAGCCTGCTGTGGCTTGTTTTGTACCTGCCAAGGTCCGAGGGGCCCGAGGGAGATTAAGAGTCACGGACCAGGAAAATAAAAATTAATTCTCATATAGAACAGTGAGAGGCCTTTACAATTTACGAGGACAGATGCTGATAATGTGCGAGATTTTATTCCAATGCATGATCTCCCATTGACAGGATACGGCTGTGTCGGGATTATACCATCATGCAGGGACTTGCGATTTCCTAGCAATGTCTGCAAATAAAACAGTGGTTACCACTTCTCTCATTAAACATCCCTTAATAACTAACGGATTCTAATGCTCAATCACGCTTTCTCTTACTCTTCTCCTTGAAAACTACAATGTCCCTGTGAAAATAGAATAACCATAAAAAAATAATATGTCCCATATTAAAAGCTTCCTTCCTTGTTTGTCCTGGCATATTGTGTTTATTGCCTCATTTGTTATGTTCTTCTACTTCCAATGAACTTTGTCTAAAAAGTATCATAAAAAATACACATGGAAAAATACTACAAAATTGTTAGTGTTCCTGCGCTTTTCAGAATAAGCAGCTGTGTGTGTACATATCTGGGCATTATGACTTGCATCCTATTTATCACCAGTTTTGCCCTCTGTGGGATGTATCTCTGATTTGCAGTTCTCTCTGAGCTGGCGGGTGTAGACTAGCTGCCATCACATCTTCTATAAACTGCACATGGAGAAAACGGCAGATTCTGTTCTCTAACTCTGCAGCACACAGAGACATATCATCAATGTGAAGTACTGAGCAGTGGAGATGTAATTCCAGTTCCTAAAAGACAGTAAGCAATCACTTACTATTAGACAGCAGATGCCTAAATTTACCCCATTTTTCAGCACTGTGGGCTCACTGTACCTCCCACAGTGAGGCAAAATTCACACAGGCGAGTGTGATAAATGCCTCGATTGCATCGTGTGAAATTGCGATCCTCGGGCGTGTTTCACATGCGGCAGAGTATCACAAGTGTTTCCCATCATTTCAATTGGAAACATCACATTGCACGGTATGCAAGTGCCATGCAATGTTTTTTTAAGGTCCCATTGAAAACAATGGGTTAGGAGTTCCGAGGGAACACTAAAGACAGAACATGTTGCAAATTTTATCCTTGCAACATCGCTGCAAGGGAAAAAATAAATAAAAATCGCTCATGTGAATAAGTCGGTTCAAAAGAATGAAGTTCATATTCGTGCGAGTTTTGAGTGTTTGAAATAAGCGGCGGTCGCACTTGAACAGCAGCGCTTGCTCCATTCAGTTCAGTGGCGTTGATGAAAATAGCCGAGTACAAGTGAAGTTGAACGTAGCAGCACTGCACATGTGCAACCACTCCATTCAAGTTCCTCCACACTGCAGGGATGGCTTTGTGTTCATGTGTTCTACATGAGGACAGTAGAGAACGCTTCAGCCAGACAACTCTAGTGGCTTATATACAGGGAGGGACAAAAAGACTGTGTTGATCCTTCTTTTCCTAACAGCTTTTCTCGGGGAGCAGTCAAGAGGCCTCCAAACACATGTGAGAGTCATCAGGTTCCGCCAAAACTGGAAGGTTCGTACGACTTTAGCCTAATGTGTATGGGGGCCTTTATCCTCCGACTTCACTTTTCGTGAGAGCTTCGCACGTTCCACGTACTCATGGAATTTATAAATTTGGAAGTGCAGCATGAAGGAACCTTCCTTGCAGTAACATATATAACATTGCCATAATAGTATGATAAAATGTTCATTGATATACTGTGCTCGGGTACCAGTGCCACAGGACAAAGTAACCTGAATTCGCAATAGAACTGTAGGGTTAAAGGACTTCTCTGGTACTTTTACTATTGCTGACCTATCCAGGATACGACATCACTAGTTGATCAGAGAGGGCCCACCACTCAGGATCCTCACTAATTAGCTGGTCCCCAGGCCCGCTACCAGTGCAGACAGCAGTGGAAGCAGATTGTGGTGGCCCGTGGTTGGAGCTGTGACTGTAGTACCAAACTGGGGAGCTACAATGTTGACAATGCTATCTACTTCCAGTGCTGTCCACATTGACAGCGGGCCAGGGGATTAGCTGATTGTGGGACCCAAAACACGGGAGTCCCTCCCTAAGGATAGGTACAGAAATGTATGTCATGGAGGGGAAGCGATTCTCGCGACTGGAGATACATTTAAATCCTATGGAATGGCACAGGCACAGAAGCTGAGCAACTGCCATCCGCAGTTGGAACCGGCTGTAACTGACCGCTGGTCTCCCATTGCAACAAGAACACCAATCACCGCTGTCAACCCCTTACATGCCGCAATCAATGTTGATTGCAGCGTGTAAAAGGTTCAGAGGTAGGGCACATCCTCGACCGTCCACCATGTAAAAAACAAGCCCTCACTGAGCTCCATCCATGCAAAACTAAAAAAAAGTTATGGCACCTTGAACGCAACAATGCAAAAAAATAAATTATATATATTATTTTTTATTTTTTTTCCAAAAAAGGGAATTAAAATGTTCCAAAGTGGAAAATATCTAAGGCCGCTCTCACACATGAATGCAGCAATTTTACTTTCGGCGGCAGATCCCTGCAGCTGACAGCGTGTTGTAGCGCACCCCATCATTGTGACGGGTGATGAGCTGCGCTAAATGGCCAAACATAGAACAAACTCTGCTCGAAAATCGCAGTGCTGGAAAGCGCCGTTCAGCACCATGATCGCGCACATGTCTGCAAGGCCCCATGGATTTCAATGGGAGCGCTAAACCGCGATTAACACGGCATTCAAAAAGCTGCGTTATAATCGCGGTAAGAAGCGCCTGTGTGAATGAGGCTAAGGCACAATATAATAATGGAATAGCGGTGATCGTACCAACCCACAGTTAAATGTATCACAATAGCAGAATTGATGTTTTTTTCTCCCTGCCCTCCAAAAAAAATTAATAAAAGTTGTGCAATGCATTCTGTGGACCCAACAAAAGCTCGCCACGCAAAAAAAAAGCCATGTTGACGAAAACATTATAAAAAGAAGTTATGGCTTTTGAAAAAAGTGTAGATGAAACCCCCAAAATAAGCCATGTCACTAAGGGGTTAATCATGTATTGCTCTTGGCTGAAAAGGCAGGAATTCTGCAAACGAAATGTGCAATTGCTAGTTATGCAATTCCTTAACATAATGTGAAAGTGAACCTTCAATGTAACATCCGTACAGCAGGAAGCATGCGCAGAAATAAGCCTCCGAGGCGCCTGGAACACTCGCGGGAGCACAAACACGTCTTTGATTGAAAAGTTCTATCAGACAGCGGCGAAACCTCTAATCTATAAACCAGAACAAGCGAGGAGTGAATCCGGGAAGAAGGCAGCGCCGCGGCACACGGCTATTGTTTGTGAAGCATCTCGGCCCCACAGAGAACTCTGGACTAATCCCAAAGACGCTGATCATTATTTCTGAGTCATATGGCGCTCAGCAGAAGAAGATGTATCCCATACATTTACACGGTGTCTACCTGCGCCGCAGCTGTCGCCTGTCTAACTCATTATTAATATGCACATGACGAGAACATTCCAAGGCGCAAGGCTGAGAAACCAACACACGTCCTGCGGTTCCATCCCAGGAGCAGCTGCCACAGACATGCCCAACTAATTACAGCGATCCCCACGGCCAGAGACATCCTCCGACTGTAGGGGGAGCCGGAAGAGGAACTCCTGAAAATACATTACACAGCCGCACTGATATTATTTGTGTAGGGATGCAGAAGCATGGGCTCTACTTAGAGTGCTGCTGTCATAGTCAGTGACTAGGAGAGAAATCAGTGCTAAATTCAATCAGCTCAATCGTGGACGCACAGATGGAGCAGAGTTTAACTTGACTGTGATAACATTCTTCAACGAGTTATCTTAAAGCGACCCTCTGACCCTGGACAAACAAAGATGGCCGCACCGCCTCTCACACTGTGCATTAGTATGCATCATTAGCCTAAGACACTGTAAGCTGCTTTGATTGGCCAGTGCTGCCCATGTGAGCAGTTCTGGCCAGTCAGAGCAGCATATAGAGTCTTAGACTACTGCTGCATCTGTGTTTGTCCAGGACTAGGGTATCGCTTTAAAGGGGTTGTCCGGCGAAAGCAAGTGGGGGTATACACTTCTGTATGGCCATATTAATGCACTTTGTAATGTACATTGTGCATTAATTATGAGCCATACAGAAGTTATTCACTTACCTGCTCCGTTGCTAGCGTCCTCGTTTCCATGGAGCCGTCTAATTTTCAGCATCTAATCGCCGGATTAGACGCGCTTGCGCAGTCCGGTCTTCTTGTTTTCTGAATGGGACCGCTCGTGCCGGAGACCGGCTCCTGGTAGCTCCGCCCCGTCATGTGCCGATTCCAGCCAATCAGGAGGCTGGAATCGGCAATGGACCGCACAGAAGCCCTGCGGTCCACCGAGGGAGAAGATCCCGGCGGCCATCTTCAGCAGGTAAGTAAGAAGTCACCGGAGCGCGGGGATTCAGGTAAGCGCTGTGCGGTGTTCTTTTTTAACCCCTGCATCGGGGTTGTCTCGCGCCGAACGGGGGGGGGGGTTGGGAAAAAAAAAAAAAAACCCGTTTCGGCGCGGGACAACCCCTTTAAGCTATTGAAAAACTGCTGAAAGGGCAAATAACTTTTTGTGCCACAGTTTATCTTAAGGGGGTTTTCCAGGGCAAAAGATTATTATTTGCCCCTTAAACCTGCCCTCCGATTTGGTTAACGCTCATACTACACTTTCAGCCCCTACCGTGTGACACAAAAGCCCTGAATTTCCTCGATTTCCACTGATGTCCCATGAAGTGCCTGTCTCTCTTTCTGCGTATTTAGTGTAGGGAGCGTCAGCAGCATGCTCAGTCTAACTCAGCTTGGTCTGACTACGTACATTCAGTAAATATGTAACTACATGAATAATTTGGCAGGACGGTAGATTACGCAGACACAGCAGTGCATGTGCCGACCATGACAGCAAGAAGCGTTGGGGTGTAATAAGATGGCATGGTGGAGGGTCCTGGGCGCGTTGACTACTAGGCGGAGGAGCAAGGTGGGACAAGGGCAGACTGGCAATGCTGCGTAATGAACTATAGCTTTGGTTCCTGGAAGTTTCTGCAGAACAAAAGTATGCCATGTAAACAACCCTATGCAAGCAATCAACCATTACATAAATACAGCCCCAGAACCAAGCTCTTACCATATATACAGCACCAGAACCTAGTTCAGAACATTAATACAGCCCCAGAACCAAGCTCAATACATAAAACCAGTAACAGAAGCAAGCAATTGTGTTGCGTGGGCAACAACAGACTGACAGCAGTGTCTTGGAACAATCACAAGGAAGGAGACCCAGCCAGGAGGAAGATGATCTGGCCAGACAGACCTATAGGGCTCTAGTGTCCCCAGCCTACATTCGCTTGGTATACCCCAACAAGCTGGTGGCTGGCATGATTTGGATTAAGGTTTGATGTGTTGCCTACATTTTCTAAATCTGTGGGTGTGCTACCGCTGTTTGTGTGTTTTTTCCACCTCCAACCTAGATTTCAATCCTGAATCTATTGCTGGGAGCAGAAGACCACAGCAGAGCCTGCGGAAGAGACGAGCACACCAGCGTGGGCCGCGGTACAAAGAGTCTGACGAGAGGAAGCAGGAACGTCTTCAGCGCTGTGCACCTCAATCTCTCTTGCTCAGCCTCCACGTCTTATTAGATTAGAGGAGGGGCAGGAAGATGGACCGCGGCTGCCGAGTTTGACAAGAGAGGAACTGGGGAACGGCCAAAGTTCCTATTTAGGATTGCAGACGCGTCAATTCAATTTTCATCTCAAGCAGCAAAGCTAGACCTTCACTTCAAGTATTGCAGCTCCCAGGATTTTTCCTTTTCAAGACAGCTGTAACTCTCAAAGCCTGAAGAAAGGAGTGTTCGGTAGAAGAAGTAATGGCAGGGAAAACTTGCTGAACTTTTTCTTAAAGGAACTGCAGCTAGCGCCCATCCTCCTGCTAAATCTCACTTTTGGTCCAGACTGAGCTAATGATCCCCCACAACTTTTTTTTTTTTTTTTACTTATTTTCCTGCTTTCTTTGTGTCTTTGAGGAAAAAAAAAGAACTCTTTTAACCCTCTGTGTGTTTTCTCAGCTGCGTTTTCTTGGCAGCAGATGGGTTAACCCCAACAGAAGGAAGACACAGGAATAATGTCTTATGAACAATGGAGACCAGCTGAGAGGCAACTGAGACAAGACGCATCCAGGCTGATTAAGAAGATTAAGTAGTAAGAGGACAGCTTTTATGGCAGGGAGCAGAACCCGCGAGGTGTGGGTGAGCGTGCTAACAGTTGGCGAGTGGTGCGGAGAATGCTGCAATGCAGGACTGGAGCACGAGTTTCATTACAAAGTGCACTGAACCAGAGGCGATCATTTCAAGTTTATCTAAAGATTTCTGCATGACTGCAGCAAAACAGAAATGACACAAGAGGAGCGTCCCCGCTGCCCCGCGCCCGGCGTCATGCTGCGACTACAGAGCAGACACTGCAGCAGAGGACAGGTCAGCCTTGTGTGCCCGGGGGACAGGGATAAAGAATACACTAGCCGGGTCAAGTGCGTGTGTCATATGAGCTCTTGACTTCCTCGCAGTAACAATATGGCTCCAATAACCAGCAAACTCCCCTCCCCGTCCACGAGAAACCTCGCTGCCACTACTACTAAATCCATCATCGGGAAAGGACTAGTTTACCGCACGATAAGCCTTTGTGCAGGCCATTTTTTTCTAGCATGAAAAATGGCGCACAGAAAGATGTCACCCATGTACGTTCTCATTTGTTTGCGCATCCGTTGACAATGAATGGGTGACTGATTTCCAAGAAAATGGACCAGAATAGGGCCCTGCCATCGGACTGTGTAAAACCACACGCCTGTATAGCCCTGTTGATGTAACGGGTCAGTTTGCTTTCCGTTTGCAGTCAGATGCAAACAATGACGGTACATGGCGGTAAAAATCGCCCTTGTGAATAAGCCCTTGCTGGAAGTTTCTCTCAGATGGCCGAGTGCATCTCGTATAGGACAACACAAAGACGCATAGCCGTGTGCTGTCCAAGTGGCGGAGCTCATTGCACATCCAGCTCCAGGCCAGGAATCGGACCAGAATAGGTCATGCTGTGATTTTCCATTGCTCGTCTGCTTTGCCCCATTGATTTTAATGGGTTTGAGTTCTATCCAGGTTTCTTCAGTTATAAACCTGATGGGAACACGGATGGGATAAAAAAATTTAAAAAAAAAATAAAAATCAGCCATGTGAATGGGCCCTAAATTCTGTGGGCTTTAGATGAAATACTACTGAGCCTTGTGGTATACATGATATAAATACGCAAAAACACCTGACTGTAACCTCCAAGAGCGGAACATTCATCTATGGGATTGCTGCCGGCAGGTCACAAACTGACGTGTGTAATTCCTTGTCTCACGGATGTCACACAACTTTCCATTTTCATTCCTTGCGTTGCTATAAAGGCTTCTTCATACGGGTGTATTTGCGTGTGCAATAGGCAGAGGATAGAACCCATTGCTTTCAGCCGGCGTGCAGACATCTCCATTTTATTGCACATGCCTTTTTCACGTTGGAAAAACGGCACCATGCTATAGCTTTGGGCACATTTGCACACCAAAGGCCCCCATAGAAGTCTATATGGGGGACACGCTGCACCTTCTCTTATAGAGGGCATATAAGTGCAGACGTTTTGGGCACACGTATGTTTATAGGAACAGTTGTCAAACAGTCCCATCACATATAACCCACAGACGTGGCACAAGCCTAGTCTAACCTGTAACGTACTGCCATGATGTCTTGAAGCATTATGGGTCGCACTTAGTTGCACAAATTGTACATTTAATGAAAATGTAAAAAATAAAAAGTTTTTACCTCTGTGGTATTTTATGCAAATGAGCCGACTCCCCAGAGGAGTCAGGTACAAACTTCAGACCAGGAGTTCCCATACACAAACACACCCTTTGTGGCGTCTCACGGCTCTGACTACGACAGCGGTGTCTGGTACATTTCACACGAGCGTCATTGTGATGCAGAGTAGGCGTGTCAAAAAAAATAAATAAATAAATCGCGTCTTAAAATACCTATGATTTTCTATGGGTTCTTTCAGACGAACGACTTTTTGACACGCCCAAAAAAGCATGCTAAAAGATAGCGCCAAAGGTGCATTTTGTTTGATGCCAAGATTTCTCTCCGTCAAAAGATAGGACAAGTCCTATCTTTTGACGGCACAACGCCACTCGCGAATACTAGCCACTGCGGCTGCTTCTCGTTCACACGATTTAACGCTCCGATAGCCGCAATGTTGTAGTGCTGCCATTTGAGCATTAAACTGACGCTCGTGTGAAAGAGGCTGCAGCACAAATCCACAACATTAATTGGGCCGCAACTAAATAGATTATTAAATCCACAGCGTGTCCGTTCATGCTGCATAGGTTCAATGCGGATTTCAAGTCTTCAAACGAGGGGGTGAAGTCCGCTGCGAATCCACACCACAATCCGCTGTAACACGTGTGGATTCTGACCCGGATGTGCAATGTCTGCAATGGACTTTCCATTCTGCAACGTGTCTGTAGCTTAAAGGGGTTGTGTCGCGGCAGCAAGTGGGGTTATACACTTCTGTATGGCCATATTAATGCACTTTGTAATATACATCGTGCATTAAATATGAGCCATACAGAAGTTATACACTTACCTCCTCCAGTGCTGGCCTCCCCTTCTCCATGGCGCCGACTAACGCTGCCTTCTCCTTCCATTAGACGCGCTTGCGCTGTCCGGTCTTCTGCTCTGTTGAATGGGGCCGCTCCGGCGTGCTCGCGCCGGAGAGCTGGTCTGCGCATGCGCAGAAGACATGTGCGGCGCAAGCACGCCGGAGCGGCCCCATTCAGCAGAGCAGAAGACCGGACAGCGCAAGCGCGTCTAATGAGGGAGAAGGCAGCGCCATGGAGACGGGGACGCCAGCACCGTAGGAGGTAAGTGTTTAACTTCTGTATGGCTCATATTTAATGCACGATGTATATTACAAAGTGCATTAATATGGCCATACAGAAGTGCTTAACCCCACTTGCTGCCGCGGGACAACCCCTTTAAGGTCGGCTTCACATGGCCGAGAAACAAATCTCACGCAAACATGAATCCTATTCTTTTAAATGGAGTCACTGACACGAGTGATGCTTTCCTGCACCGCATGTCCTATCTTTTCGCGTTTCTTGGAACGCATCACCCACTGTTGTCACTGGGACAGTAAAGCACATCGCACGGCGGGCACGTGAATGTAATGCAAGCTTTTACATTGAAAACAATGGGAAATACTTGCCAATCCTCTAACGTAGCTGAAAGCCGCGCCGGAGAATAGCAACCCCGCAGAAGTGACGGGAGGCGTTTTTGACCTCACCATGGGATAGCTTTAGTATATAGTGAGCACAAAATCCCAATACGCAGCTGGATCAAGTGTCCAATGCCTTATTACGAGGAACACAAGTATAAAAACAGCAACATTTCGGCACGCAGCCCTTCCTCAAGCTTTATACAACTTAGGTAATGTCCATCCTAGTTAGGGACGAAGGCCGTGATGGAAACATGATGGAACTGTAGGGGGCAGTAGATGAGGCAAAGGCCTTTTTTTTGTCTCCTTCTCAGTTTCCCTTCTGTTTTTCTAGCAACCCAAAAAATCTGACATGTACAGAAACCTAGGGACCCAAATACAGCATGCTACGGGTTTTTTTCACGTGCGTAAATACGCCCAGGTCTGAATACCCCAATGAAAATGAATGGACTTCAGCAGTGCCCACGTGACAGAGCCCATCTACTGTGGGATGCTTGTGGATGACACGGCGCCCCCTTCTGGGTACAAGCATTACCCAGTGGCCACAGCTCGGTCTAGATTAGTACGTTCCTACAACGCTGCTGGAAATAGGATTTTAAATCCAATATATTTCTGATATCATTAATCACAAGATCATTTTTCAAACTTGTCTTAAAAGCAACAAGTAAACCAACTGGAAGAGAAAGGCGGGAAGAACACAGGATTCCATTCCAACCAGTCAAGTGAACGAACAACCATTATGCCAGCCAGAAGTCCAAATAAAATGAGCGTTTAGCGCTGGTGGTGCCCGTCTGGTATCCCCAAGGTACTTGGAGCGCTGTAGGCACAGCGGAAATAATCAACATGTACAAAAAGATGTCCAGCACATCCGGGTATAATAAAATCCACTTTTTTGAATATAACTAAAATATGATCCAAAAGAGTGTGCACGCCTATCCTACCCAATGACCTTTAGGGCTTATTCACACGAACGTATATTGGCCGCAGTTTTCATGACTAAGCTTCGCCCCGTCCCTCCCATTGCTGGTTGTGGACAAGGGGCGGGAGCTTGGCTTTGCCCACATCCCACCCCCTCTTACTGCAAACAGCCGGAGGGGAGGAGAGAGGCAGAGAGATGGCGAGGGGGAGGGAAGGGGGAAGACCGCTCAGATAGTAGAGTATATAGACCGGCCGTGAATATGCTCCTGTGAATAAGCCCCTAAGGATATCGTCTGCTGGCTTTCTGCTAGGGAAAAATCTGCATCAAACCCGAAATGGCCAAATCCACAACTAAATGGTGCATATTTGGTTACGGATTTACTTGCGGAGGGGTTAAAATCTGCAGCATAAATAGGAGCACCTACAACAGTTTTAAAAAATGCAGATTTACTGCAAAAAACATTTTCGCTTCATGCGTAGATCTGAAATCTCCTTCATGTGGCTTGTACGGTAAATGCTCTGTATTTTCGGCAGCATTCGTGATACGTGTTAAAAGGCCCTAATAGAGCATAAGAAAACAAACAATTCAGGTCTGTAAATAATCCTAAATGTATTTGTTCATGGCTGTAATGACGGCGGAGGAGATGCCGCCATCCAGCGCTCAGCGAGTGTCCAGTATGGGTGACATAAGCCCTACTACGGGGATCAGACGCCACGAGGTCAGTGAGGAGATCTGCTGTCTTCTCATCATTCTGATTTGTATTTTCAATATCTTGAATTTTTGATCTATTGCTTTTTTCTCAATGTCGGACAATTGTCGCAGTATTGGGATGTATTTACCCATAGTTCATTGCTACAGACCTGCTAAAACAACCCGCCTCCTTGGCTGTACCTACAGCACGGTCTGTGTCTGTAATACTTGAGTGCATTTACTGCATTATGAATAATGTAGATAATTTTGGACAGGTAGGATTTCACCTTAAGGCCCCCTGTCCACGACCGTGAATTCGCCGGCAGTAAATCGCCAGCGAATCACGCAGGCTGAAGCTTTCCACAGCGTTGCTATGGAAAGCGCCGGCGCCCTGTCCACAAGCGGAGAATCATTGCGATTCTCCGCTTGCAGCCAGCAATTCGCAGCATGCATGCTGCGAATCGCCCCGATTGTCCGCGGTCAGCCTATTTGTCAGATAGACCTGTGGAGAACCGTGTGCCAGCTCCTGCTCCCGCAACGCCTGTGGACAGGGAGCCCAAAAAACACCCCGTTATGACCTGTGATTTTATTGCTGGCCGTCAGGATCCTTTTACAGGTGACATCTGTTAGGTGCTTAACCCAAATCTTATCGCCTCTGTGCTTTCACACAGCAGCAATAACCGTTCACTGAATGGAGGCAGAACGCGCCGAAAATCTCTTGCAGCCGCCCGCCTGCGTTCAAAGAAAACAGATGAACGACTGACAGTTTACACGGGATAATTATCATCCGGGTTTTATGTCTGCTGAATAAAACAAACGGAAAACGAACAAATTAGCGTTCGTAGTTCAATCGTTGCCATGTTTTCACTGAATGACTATTGTTCAGTTTTGTACGATCTAAGGCGGCCCACACACAGGCGGCTTTACAATGCGGAACCCTACCCGGCCGTGTGCAGGATGCCCAACCATTAACTGAGCGATAATTGTTCCATGTAAAGGAGCCTTAAGAAAATTTTCCCTGCGTTGCTTTTTCCTCCTTATTACCCAAGTTGAGAAAATCCTAAATCCTAAAACTAGAGAAAATAGAGGTTAAACATCACAAAACAACACAACAAAACTGTGTGATTCTTTGGATAATGTCGCTCATAAGAGAGGGGGGGTCCCATGGCAAAAACTTGAATGGGCCCCGAATTATGGTCTCCAATTTTGCCACCCTGGACAGAAGGGCGCAGTCTTTGTTTCCCATTTAATGCCCTTTTAAATAACTCCTAGAGCTTATTCACATAACCGTATTTACGCTGGTATTTAGCCGCGTAAAAAAAAAAAACACACCCAAAAACTGCGAACTATCGAAACATTGGATTCCAATGTATTCATTCAGACGAACGATTTTTGGCCGTATTAAAAGAAAATCGCGCTGGTAAAAATAGCACTTGCATCCGTTTTCGGTCGCCGGTTTTATATGCTGCGTGAAAAGATAAGTCTTGCCCTATCTTTTGCCAAAATATGCAGCAAGTTCCGATAGACTTCTATGGCAGGTAGAAAAAAGGATTCATTCATGCAATTATTCGGTACGGGCGAATGTAAAAACGCATACGGTCGTGTGAAGGAGGCTTTAGGGCGAGGGTAAACAGGCGTATTTGCGCAGCGTATTATGCACAATATGCAGTGAAAAGAATCCATTTATTTCAGGTGGTTCATTCACACATAAGTGTTTTTTCACCCAATCTTCGGCTGCGTCTCCTATTTTGGTGTGTATTACGCATCACAGCAGGCCATTGAAGTGAATTGCCCAGCGCACATACGCTGTCATTATGCAAGAAACATGCGTATTTGTGCAGCAAACCGATTGGCCAATCAGCACTTTTTTGCGCGTGTAATTATGCAGTGTATTTACATGCATAAAACCCGCAGGAACAGCCGGAAATCACAGGCAACGTATTATACAACCGAAAGCTAGATACGCCCGTGTGAAGCGGCAGACAAATTCTCCACTGCCTTGTTTGCCAACGATGTGGCTGCACTTTGGAGGAAGCACCGGCAAACATTCTTACTACTCATTAGCAAAAAGGATGGCGCAATCAAAGCTGGGGCCCCCTCCATCCAAGGGCCCCATAGCTACTGCATGGTCTGCCGCTCTGATACGTTATACCCTTGACTTGAAAACCATTATAAAATACTGAACAGAAAAGGAAAAAGTTGTCGATATACCAATAATCTCAATGGTCTGCTATAGAAAGCATAGGGGGAACTCTGGTGGGACTTTTGCCAAATGTGCCATCCTGGGGGAGCAGGACTACCTGTACATCCTGACTGGGCTGCAAGTAGCGCCTCGTGTAAGGTAGTGACAAGGACATCAGCAAGTGCAGAACTAGAGAAGAATCAGTAAGGAAGGAGGGAGGAAGGGTCTCCAGATCCTTATTGTATAAGGAAATGGTGCAAAAACATCTCAGCGTTCCAGGTAGTAAATCCGTATAATGTAAGTGAAGCCATTGCTTGAAAAAGGCTAGTTTGTGGCCCGAAACGCGTTGCTACCTGTACTAATAAAACCTACATACGGAACTGTTGGAATTGGATTTGTTGTATCCGGTGAACGGGAGCCCTTAGGGGGATTCTATTGCCATTCTAGAATAGGGGTGCACTCTGTAGAGGCACCCCTGTGAAGGAAGTACTTCACTTACATGATATGGTTTTACTACCTGGAGCGCTGGGATATTTTTGTATGGTTAGACCATTCCCTTATACTTACTTTTTCCAAAAAGAAAAAAAAAAAAAATTATATATATATATTCGGACCTCCATTGATGCTCTCCACTGTTGGACGTTCGGAGGACCAGGGCTTGTAAACCAATGGTATTGCACACCAGGACTGCGGACGTGCCAGGGTTCAGGCACATCAGGGTGAGTTACCACGGAATTACTCTCTCACCTACATCCTGAATAGTATACTATATAGCTTTCTCTAACTCCATCCTATCCCTGGAGCGCTGCCTTGGCCGATTGTTCAGATCCTTTTTCGGGTGTCTTGCTGTACCCCTCCAGTACTCCTGTTGTCACTTTCATTTGCAACAAAGCAGGTGAGATTGATTCACAATCACTTCTCCCACGGGACCGGTTATTCCACAGGACACTACAGAATATTCTGCTGTCAAAATCCACACCAAAATCTACAGATCTAATTGTTTAAAGGGGTTGTACCTCTTCCAGCTGTTTTGCTACAGGAGGGAGAGAGCTCCGTACATTGCTCAGTGGCCCAGGTTGGTACTGCAGACCAAGTCCTACCAAAGTGAATAGTACTCAGCCTGCAGTACCAACCCGGACCACAGCACAATACACAGAGCAGTCTGCTTCCTGAAGCAAATCAGGTAGAACTGGGACAGCCCCTTTAGCTGCTCCCTTCATTTTTCTGTGCAGTGTATATTATTGGTAGTAAAGCCATACAAAGAACATGCTGCTCTTTCATCTTCATTCCCATCAGCAGACGTCTATTTGCTCAGTCTCGTGTTTATTGTGCCATAAATACTGTTGCTTATATAAAATAATGTTCCCCAATGGGAGATCTTCATCTTTATTATGTATGTTTATAGTTCTAATGAAGGAAAACTAACAAAAATAGCAGTTAGCAAATAATGCTGGAATGGTGCAAAAACCTCATTTTGCTAAATTTGTAAATTCATAAAAAATCTGTTCACAGTCTATTATGTGCAGGGATTGTACATCGCCGGAGAGCGGTGCGCTGTGGCTGCGAATACACTGTGGATGCTCTCCATCCAGCCGGAATCGCTGGCTCTGCGCCGTCACGTCATACATGGAATACCAGTTAAACCAACAGGATGGCTGCATGTATTAACTATTTATTTTTATTGTTGTCACTGTCAACTTTTCATTCCTTTTGCATCCAGCAAAAAAACACAATTTTCTTGGCCATTGTCTGATCTCTAATCAGCCATGTCTTCCCGTCACTAGTAATTACTATTTGGACCCAGAGGCTGTAAGGTCTGTCAGCCTCCTCAGAGGATCAGAGCTTGCCAAGGAGCCAGCTGGCAGAGCATGCAAATGCGTCCCCTTAGAGATACAGACAGCGACTTCTGCCCGGTCACAACAGAGGCGAAAAAACCCTCCCAGCCTTCGGAAATGGGAACCAGCAGCAATTGTGGCCACAAGTAATCTGTGTTGATTTTTAATTATACTGCCAGGACTCTGTGAAATTACAATTCAGCTTGAAGAAAAGCACAACCTCGAGCCTGACAATCTGGGGAGAGAAATTCTTCATCACATTGTGACAGTTCTCCTTGCGATAGTTGGGGGCAAACTGGTGGTCCGACACAATCATAGTGGAATTAGCCTAAACCTTCTTGTTTCACGCTATTTTGCAGGGCAACAAAGGAAGAAAGCATCTTGTAAACAGAGGCCACCAATATGGTCAGTGTGACCCCGAGAGCAACAACCAGGGGCCACCAATATGGTCAGTGTGACCCCGAGAGCAACAACCAGGGGCCACCAGTATGGTCAGTGTGACCCAGAGAGCAACAACCAGGGGCCACCAGTATGGTCAGTGTGACCCAGAGAGCAACAACCAGGGGCCACCAATATGGTCAGTGTGACCCAGAGAGCAACAACCAGAGGCCACCAGTATGGTCAGTGTGACCCCGAGAGCAACAACCAGGGGCCACCAATATGGTGAGTGTGACCCAGAGAGCAACAACCAGGGGCCACCAATATGGTGAGTGTGACCCAGAGAGCAACAACCAGGGGCCACCAATATGGTCAGTGTGACCCAGAGAGCAACAACCAGGGGCCACCAATATGGTCAGTGTGACCCAGAGAGCAACAACCAGGGGCCACCAATATGGTCAGTGTGACCCAGAGAGCAACAACCAGGGGCCACCAATATGGTCAGTGTGACCCAGAGAGCAACAACCAGGGGCCACCAATATGGTCAGTGTGACCCAGAGAGCAACAACCAGGGGCCACCAGTATGGTCAGTGTGACCCCGAGAGCAACAACCAGGGGCCACCAATATGGTCAGTGTGACCCAGAGAGCAACAACCAGGGGCCACCAATATGGTCAGTGTGACCCAGAGAGCAACAACCAGGGGCCACCAGTATGGTCAGTGTGACCCCGAGAGCAACAACCAGGGGCCACCAATATGGTCAGTGTGACCCAGAGAGCAACAACCAGGGGCCACCAATATGGTCAGTGTGACCCAGAGAGCAACAACCAGGGGCCACCAATATGGTCAGTGTGACCCAGAGAGCAACAACCAGGGGCCACCAATATGGTCAGTGTGACCCAGTAAGGAACAACCAGGGGCCACCAATATGGTCAGTGTGACCCAGAGAGCAACAACCAGGGGCCACCAATATGGTCAGTGTGACCCAGTAAGGAACAACCAGGGGCCACCAATATGGTCAGTGTGACCCCAAGAGCAACAACCAGGGGCCACCAATATGGTCAGTGTGACCCTGAGAGCAACAACCAAGGGCCACCAATATGGTCAGTGTGACCCCGAGAGCAACAACCAGGGGCCACCAATATGGTCAGTGTTACCCCGAGAGCAACAACCAGGGGCCACAAATATGGTCAGTGTGACCCAGAGAGCAACAACCAGGGGCCACCAATATGGTCAGTGTGACCCCGAGAGCAACAACCAGGGGCCACCAATATGGTCAGTGTGACCCCGAGAGCAACAACCAGGGGCCACAAATATGGTCAGTGTGACCCAGAGAGCAACAACCAGGGGCCACCAATATGGTCAGTGTGACCTCTGTGAAGTCAGCACCCCATCTTTCTAAAAAGTAAATTTTTTGAAAAGTTCTGGATGCACCCAAAGAGTTCTAGGAGTTCCCTATTAATTTTAAAAATACTTCTAGCAAATTAAGCAAATACAAACAAACAAATGTATCTCTGCGGTGCTAACTTCAAAAAATGATGTTACTAAATCAGCGAGAACTTTGTAAATATGAGTTCTAGAGCTTCGAGCATTAAGAGTTTTCTTCAGAAGTCTTAGGCCTCATGTCCACGGGGAAAATCAGATCCGCTGCAGATTCTCCATGGAGAATCTGCAGCGGGTCCCTCCTGCCCCGCGGACATGAGCGCCGAAAATAGCAATTTAAAAGTATTTACCTATCCGGCGCGGGCGGGGAATGTCAGCTGTTCCTCACGGCCGGATCTTCATTTTCGGCCGGCGGATGAATTCCTGACGCCGGCGGCACGTCGTCGACGTGCCGCGCGCATGCGCCGGGCACATCCGCCGAGCCGAAGCAAGGGAGATGCGGCCGTGAGGAACAGCTGACATTCCCCGCCCGCGCCGGATAGGTAAATACTTTAAATTCCTATTTTAGGTCTCCCGCGGATCCGGACGGCTTCCATAGGCTTCAATAGAAGCCCGCGGGAGCCGTCCCCGCGGGAGACCCGCATGAAAATGGAGCATGGTCCAGATTTTTCCATGCTCCATTTTTTTTAAAATCCCTTTTATTGACGATCCGCGGGTATTTATCTACCCGCGGGTGGTCAATGCATCCCTATGGGATGCGGATCCGCACGCGGGAGATCCGCTGCGGATCCTAAATCATATTTTGCCCGTGGACATGAGCCCTTAAGGTGTTACCCAGAACTCTTATAAAATCGCGGGATTTCCCCAAAAATTATTTACACATGATAACTTTATAAAAACTTTACAATAAAATTATTTACACTTAATAACTTTTTGATCCGGCATCTGTGTATATACTTTTTGGGGAAATCCCGCGCTTTTATAAGAGTTCTGGGTAACATCTTAAGAGTTCTGAAGAAAACTCTCAATGCTCGAAGCTCTATAAGCGGAGTCAAAAGATAGGTCTTGCCCTAACTTTTGCCGAGATACGCAGAGAGCTCCCATAGACTCCCATGGAAGCGGGGGGGGGGGGGGGGGGGGGAGAGGGAGGGGGAGGGAGTAACCCGGTGAACAAGCTGGGAAAAGAACACAGCTGGCCCTAATTAAGCCGATACGCAGCAGCCTGTGTGAATGGCTGAAAATATGCACTAAAGTTTGGAACTCGATTGCTGCATTTCCTCATTCATGTTTAGGGATTTTTTTTAATTCACCCTCCAAGTGGCGCGTTCCCACGAGGGTAGGCGTAAAAACGCGTGAACGGGCGCACAAACGTTAGACAGCACAGGCCCAGCGCATATATGCCGAGGCCGCAATGCCGTTGCCTCCCCTTCCCTCACCTCCTCTCTCCTTCCCTCCAGCTGTTTGCAATTGGAGTGGGTGAAGCTAAGCACCTGCGCCTCCCCGCCCCCTCCCATTGCAAACAGCAAGAGGGGAGGAGTGAAGAGGAGAAAGGGGGAAGGGAGTTTAGCAGTCATGCTGCTAAACTCCCTCCCACCTCCCTTCTCGGCGGCCGTCATTGGCTCCCATAAGAGCTTATGCAGCAGCCGATGTATTCCGGGCACACAGATAGTTCCAGGAGTATCTTTGCTACCCGAAGTAAAAGCGCCCAGCGCTATATTGGTCGGCCGGGTGCTCTTACACCATGGAGATACATCTGTGTGATCAGATCATAGCGCATATCGGCCGGCCATGAAAACGGCATCCGATATACGCTCATGTGAATAAGCCCTTATACTGTAAACGCTGCAGAATTTCTGAAACTATTGCAGTAGAGGAAACTCCACAGCGGTGCCTGATAGTCTTATATCGGAAGCCAATGCCTATGCTGGCGTCTATCAAAGCAAATCTACTCAGATTCTGAAACTTGGACATAACAGAAACTGCCATCAGAATACGGCCTCTTGGATAAAACAAGTTTTTGTGTTAAACATAATTAACTTTTTAAAAAATTTTGGATGATACAATACAAAAATAAATCCTGAAATCCTGCAGTTCTCTCCCTGACCACTAACCCTAATAATAGTCTGACACTTCCTGCTCTCTACAGAAAACTTCTCAGGCGTCATCTTATTATCACAGGCAGGATTACACTGAGAGGTGACACCTACATACAGATAACACAGGATCCACCATTTACAATAGTCGATAGTTACAGATTACCTCCTCTGCCTCCCTGCACAGGTCACAGAGCATGCCCACAATACACTCCAACAAAAGTCAATGGGTCTGTCCTGTCCACTATGTGTATGGCCCATGAGCCTGCTGTAAAGCACATCTCTAAATGCTGCCATCTGCAGCTCAGGCAAGATGACTACCCCCATAATCATGTACAGACAACAGAATAAAAGCTGATCTAAGTAAAAATGTATGAACCGGCACAATCCTCCTAAAATATTTGTTGCAGCACCTTCGTGCACCAGGCTGAAATGTAAACCAGCTACCTGCTGATATAAGCTCCAGCAATAATTTATGTCAGTTTGTGGCATACATTATAGTAAATCTGTCAGGCCATGCAGGCCCTGCCCCCTTTTTTCCAAGCCCCGCCTGTTAGAAAAGTGCCAGATGTGCCATTATTTGCAACTTTTGTACGCCAGAAATCTGATGTACAAGATAGAACACATATTCCGGTATGCCTCAATAACATAGCCAGCTCCAATGTGCCTCAGTTTCTACCGCCACTGTATATAATCTATGAGAATGCTATAGGCTGCAATTACACCCCTTGATTGCACCCGGACTTATCAAAGTGACCGCACTGACGAATCCGCAATCCTCTGCAGCGGACAGACGCTACATGGAGCAGCAGCCTGACAACTCTCTGCGTCGGCAATCATTCATTACTAACTGCTCGCAGGACCTGCCTGTGTCAGTGATAGGCAACATGGAGACAGTCCCCCATTCAGCCCCAATAGACAGATGCTATTCATTAGCAGGCAAAGGTTAGGAGCGACGCACGGCGTTAACACAAGGGAGGTTATGTGCTACCTGTAATCACCCCATTAGCCGCTCTGTACCAATGACCTTTAATTTTCCCGTAACGGCAAAGTTTTAACTATATTTACTAATAAAACATACTGTCAAAAACTCCACAAAAACGGCGAGAAACCCAACGCTGATATTTATTTATTATTAATATTAAACAGGATTAATTAGCCAATTACCTACTGCCACTAGCCAGGGGAATACCCAGGGCGACAACTTCTCCACTATTCACTATAAGCCAAATTGGGGGAATCCAGCCGAATTCACAGACTGAGGTGGTACCTACTAAAGGCCCGTCTTCATGTTGGAATACAATTGCTCTACTATAGAGAATTCCTTCAGGCTCTCTGGTTCCACGGCTGGAACAGAGGAGCAAGCTCAAGGTCACCAGCATTCGGACAAACCTAGGTAGATGTGAAGGCCCACCGGGCTTGGGGTCCACTGCTACCTGGTTAAAGGGAACCTGTCAGCAGCTTTTATTAATGTGTACCAATAACAATGTTATATTAACCCTTTCATGACAAAGGCTCTTTTATGCACCTGCGCCCAGGTCACATTCTGCCATTCAGGTATTCCCACGTTCCAAAAAAATCATAACTTTTTTATTTTTCAGGTGTTTTTTGCGGTGCGAGTTGCATTTTTCAATGGTGCCATTTATTGTGCCATAAATTATATTGGAAGACGTTTAAACAATTTCCAAGTGCAGCTGCCATAATATGTGGCATCTATCTTGCCATCAATGTTTTTGCTATGACCGTGGGTGCAAACGTACCTGAGTATTTGAACTTTGATAAAGTCCCATGTGGCAGGAAAATCAGACAGAGCGGTCTGGTGGGCGAGCCGGACCGTCTCCGCTAGCTGCACGTGAAGTCAAAAAGCTCACCGCCCTAAGATCCTATAACGCTGTCATCCACAGACCACTGTGAGATCTCGCTCCTGTGAAAGCGGCGCAGGGGCAGATAAGCTCCATGACTCTACCCACACAAGGGATATCCGACCTCACCGTGCAGGTGCAAGATTTCACAGCGATGTGTGGTTGACGTTTACGTCATCCCTGTCTACGCGAATGAACAAAAGAGAACTCTAAATCAATATTCAGTGTGACCGCTCTTTGCCTTCAAAACAGCATCAGTTCTTCTCAGTACACTTGCCCACGGTTTTTGAAGGAACTCGGCAGGGAGGTTGTTCTAAACATCTTGGAGAACCAAACTCGTCTTCTGTGGATGTCGACACGCTGCAATCCTTCTGTCTCTTCTGACAGACTGGATGATGTGGGATCGGGGCTCTGTGGGGATCATATCCAATCAGACGCCTTCTATTTTTGAAAGTATTCTTACTTTGCAGCATTTTTTACACACTTGCCTAAAGTTTTTGCACAGAACTGAAGATTCTACTAGGTTGAATTGATTGGATTGTTCTACCGGAATATCGGCCCCTGCGAACAGGAAGCCACAGATTAGCTGGAGGTGCAGACATGTTCTCACCAGCCTGACAGGAAGGGGTCAGCGATTCATGCTGCTTGCGCCAAATTCTGACCTCCCATCAGCACGTTGCAACAGAAATCTGCTTCCATCCGACCAGATGTTTTTCCGCTGCTCAGTGATCCAACTTTTGCACTCTTAGGCTACATTTACACCGGCGAGCACAATATCGGGCAGAGTTTTTCACGCCAATGCAAGCCTTTTTTCATTCAGGCGTGTTTCCCGTGTGTCAGAGGATCGCAAGTGTTTCCCATTGATTCCAGTGGGAAACATCACATCGCACTTGCATGCACATCTGTGAGTGCCATGCAATGTCTTTAAAGGTCCCATTGAAAACAGTGAGGCGTACTGAGGGAACATCAAAAGATAGAACATGCTGCAATTTTTATTCTCTCAGCATTACCCATGTAAGTCCACTCAAAAGAATGGAGTTCATATTCATGCGAGTATTGCGCTTCTCGCGAGATTCTCGCCTGTGTAAATAGCCCTTACGCCTACTATAGTCTCACCTTTCTGTTACTTCTAGGCACAATGGATGTGGAACTGGTCGTCTGCAGTCCAGCACCGATGACCGTGCCTCGTTTGAAGCTGTTCACTCTGCTGGATTTTCCCCTTTTAATGTGGATTTACTGAAACTTGTCACGTCATTTTATGCCGCGCTCTGGTGTCACGGCTCTACGTTTCATACAAGGAAGCGCCAATTGTGAAAGGATCTGTGTCTCTAATAAAGTGTCCGTTCCGTCTAGTCTTCCTACGGAGCGCACGGCTTGTACTTACTGACAGGCTCTCTCCAAACTGACACTTACTGGAGGCCAACGCAGATTTGTAAATCAGACATTTCATTCACAGCAAACAAGAGCTAAACGTACAATATCTCTGTTGATGGACGGGAATTTTATTCTAACCCAAACCATAAATAAGAAATAACCTTTAGCACTAGAACCAATTGCAATTTAATGGCTTGGATTTGGAACGTCGTCTGAATCTCTCTTATTATAAGTCGTAGCCTGGAGCAGAAAAAGCACTTTACATCTCACAGTAGCCGCTGACCCAGAAGAGAGGTCTCCGGGAGGACATGTTTTCTTGGCTGCACAGGATGACGCCGCTGCTGTTTCATTACCGTCAGCAATATATATTGGATAAGGACTATTTTTCATTCCATGGGGCTGTCTGGTTTAGAAAGCCCATTTTTAAATACTCTATTAGGCAACGTTGAATTAATACAAGCGTGTCCCCCGTTCTGAATTCCCATCTGTTAGCCGGAGAGTCTTGCATTACAGCGGAAAGGTTATATTGGTAATGCTGTAATGCTTTATATCCCCTTTGGTGGCGCTACAGAGGAACTCAACACATTCTGCCAGGTTCCCTCACAGAATGCAGCTGATCAGTAGGGGTCCAAGTTGCAGGAAACCTTGTAAGTATCGCATCACCAGGAGACCCTCAGGCTGGGTTCACACGGGGCGGATTGGCCACAGAAATTCCGTGAGGAATTTCGCTGTGGCAAGTCCGCCTGTGGCCACTAATTCCAGGATTAGCCAGCCATGTGGACAAGATTTGTCAAAAATATCGTCCACATGGGGCAGCGAATCCATCGCAGCAAAGCCAGCAGTGGGTGTATTCCCGGGACACAGCATGTCCATTCTTTTTTTTTTTTTTCTGCTGCGGCTCGCTTTCCTGTATTGGAGAGCTGGCTGCAACAGAAAAGTATGCGGCAAAGCCGCTCCAAAACCTGCGGCTAAGTGCCGCGGGCTTTGAAGCTGCGCTTTCCCAGCAGAAGTCTTGCGGTTTTTCGCTGCAGCAAAACCGCAAGATTTCAGTCGAGAACACGAACCATTGGAACCCAGCCTAAGGCTTTATTTACATGGATGAGGTGCAATTTCGGTCAGTGAAAAACTGATTGGTTTCACTGCGAGTGTATGTACGTTTTACATCAGGTCTTGTAACACGCGAGCGTCATCTGTTTTATCTTTTTTACACATGATAAAAGAACAGAAGGTAGCCCAACTGATGTCATTGAAAACTGCCATTCAAATCAGTGGGTGCATGGAAAAAAAACGGAACGCCATGTCATGTGACAGCATTCTGTGTTTTTCAACGCACCCACTGACTTGCACGGGCAATTCTGGTCTGAATAGGACACTGCAAGTATTTTACATGGACCATGGGTCCTTTAAAAAAATTAAAAAAAACGCACATGTGAGTACAAATATTGGGGCTTATTTACTAATACCATCTAAAAGTACAAACTAGGCTGGTCTCACCGGATTTAAATAGCAGATTCTGCAAAACGACATCCGTGCGAACAATCCGCCATAAAACATGGGCATTTTCGAATTTTCCTTCACACTCATGGGTAGCGGAAGTTAAATCGCTGCATGCTCTAATTTTACCGTGGATACCGCGCGGACAGTCTCAAGTAAATAACATTGCACATGGGCTGTGGATGCCTGTGTCATTGCTAAGCAATGGCATTGAAAATGCATTTAAAAAAAAACTGTACAGCACATGACCGCCTGCGAGCCCCGACAGTCACACACAACACAGTTAAGTGCCGTACGCAGTCTTAATCAGTCTGTCACATGTTAAGACAGTCTGGTCTATGTTTGGACCATCTATTAGCTGGCTTAGTTTACACCGAAAATTGCCTCAAAATTGTAGCATAATTTGCGTCTCAATTTGGCACAATTTTTTTAATGCTATTTAGGCCACGCCCCTTTTCCAGACAAGTCAGAAAAACTATCTAAAAGGGTCTACAAACACATGATAAATGTGACATACGTATGCAAGACCCTTTTCTGCTGTAATTTGTGCCAGTAAACGGTCTTATTTTGAATAGTAAATAACCCCCATTGACATTATGGTTGCCAGTTTCAAACTTCTATCAAACGTGGAAGTTAAAATTGCCGTCTGAACAAGCCCTTATAACGCTGGGTTCAACTTCCTGTTTTCCTGTTCTGTCGAGGGAGCAGGAAAACAGTCTGCTGGATCCGCTGTATGACGGAAACAGTCACTGGATGGACTGACTACAATGAAGGCTGATCAGCTTCTGTCCAACTCTCCACCAATTTTTCCGGCGTTTTGTACCAGATGTGTGCCGGGAAGCCTCCGATACAAATGCCAGCAAAGACTTGAGAGGGTTATATGAACACCCCTTTAAGAAGAGTCCCCGCAGCCCAAGGTGCTCTTCCACAGTTTACATGCAGAAGCAGTCTCTGCGAAGCACAAGTGCATGTGTGAGCGCGAGACGGCTTTTCCAGATGGTCTGGTAATTGAAACGCAGGAAATTTCAGCGTGTATTGCTATCTAAATGGTCTAAACATAGTCAGCGCCTAATTACTTGGACCGAGGTGAGAATACCAATGCACTTGACTGAAAACTCTTCAGCTAAGACAAGGAGCCAAGAAGCAAGAACAAGCCCCTTCGCTCTCGCCGTTCAGGGGAAGTTGTGCTTCTTGGTAAACTGCGCAATAGTTTTCTTGGAATTCATCAGATTTTTATGCTTATCACTAAAAAGTCATTAAAGTGACTCCAATGTCTACAGCTGGAGGGTATAAACTCAGGCTTCTCCATGGAAGTGTACCGCCAATGTGGGAAATAATCTGATTTATGTTGAGGAGAAAACAGCAAGAAGTTTGAAAGGTCACATTTTGCCTTCCTGTTTACTTTAACCGAGTTTAGAGGTAAATAAGTGAACCCTAGAAAAGTAAACTGCAGTGACTGCCGAGGAGCCTCACATACGGCGCGGGTATTCTGCCGAGGAGCCTCATATGTGGCATGGGTAGTCTGTTGAGGAGCCTGACATACGGCGCGGGTATTCTGCCAGGGAGCCTCGAAGCGACGCGGATATTCCGTCTAGGAGCCTCAAAGCGGCGCGGGTATTCCGTCTAGGGGCCTCACATGCGGCGCGGGTATTCCGTCTAGGGGCCTCACATGCGGCGCGGGTATTCCGTCTAGGAGCCTCACATGCGGCGCGGATATTCCGTCTAGGGGCCTCACATGCGGCGCGGGTATTTCGTCTAGGAGCCTCACATGCGGCGCGGGTATTCCGTCTAGGAGCCTCACATGCGGAGCGGGTATTCCGTCCAGGAGCCTCACATGCGGCGCGGGTATACCGTCTAGGAGCCTCACATGCGGCGTAGGTATTCCGCCAAGGAGCCTCACATGCGATGCGAGTATTCCATCTAGGAGCCTCACATGCAGCGCGGGTATTCCGTCTAGGAGCCTCACATGCGGTGCGGGTATTCCGTCTAGGAGCCTCACATGCGGGGCGGGTATTCCGTCTAGGAGCCTCAAATGCGGGGCGGGTATTCCGTCTAGGAGCCTCACATGCAGCGCGGGTATTCCGTCTAGGAGCCTCACATGCGGCGCGGGTATTCCGTCTAGGAGCCTCACATCCGGCGCGGGTATTCCGTCTAGGAGCCTCACATGCGGCGCGGGTATTCCGTATAGGAGCCTCACATGCGGAGCAGGTATTCCGTCTAGGAGCCTCACATGCGGCGTAGGTATTCCGCCAAGGAGCCTCACATGCGATGCGAGTATTCCATCTAGGAGCCTCACATGCGGCGCGGGTATTCCGTCTAGGAGCCTCACATGTGGCGCGGGTATTCCGTCTAGGAGCCTCACATGCGGGGCGGGTATTCCGTCTAGGAGCCTCACATCCGGCGCGGGTATTCCGTCTAGGAGCCTCACATGCGGCGCGGGTATTCCGTATAGGAGCCTCACATGCGGAGCAGGTATTCCATCTAGGAGCCTCAAATGCAGCGCGGGTATTCCATCTAGGAGCCTCACATGCGGCGCGGGTATTCCGTCTAGGAGCCTCACATGCGGCGTAGGTATTCCGCCAAGGAGCCTCACATGCGATGCGAGTATTCCATCTAGGAGCCTCACATGCGGCGCGGGTATTCCGTCTAGGAGCCTCACATGCGGCGCGGGTATTCCGTCTAGGAGCCTCACTTGCGGGGCGGGTATTCCGTCTAGGAGCCTCACATGCAGCGCGGGTATTCCGTCTAGGAGCCTCACATGCGGCGCGGGTATTTTGTCTAGGAGCTTCACGTGCGGCGTAGGTATTCCGCCAAGGAGCCTCACATGCGATGCGAATATTCCATCTAGGAGCCTCACATGCGGCGCGGGTATTCCGTCTAGGAGCCTCACATGCGGCGCGGGTATTCCGTCTAGGAGCCTCACATGCGGCGCGGGTATTCCGTCTAGGAGCCTCACATGCGGGGCGGGTATTCCGTCTAGGAGCCTCACATGCGGCGCGGGTATTCCGTCTAGGAGCCTCACATGCGGCGCGGGTATTCCGTCTAGGAGCCTCACATGCGGCGCGGGTATTCCGTCTAGGAGCCTCACATGCGGAGCAGGTATTCCATCTAGGAGCCTCAAATGCGGCGCGGGTATTCCGTCTAGGAGCCTCACATGCGGTGCAGGTATTCCGTCTAGGAGCCTTACATCCGGCGCGGGTATTCTGCCAATGATCCTACTATTAAGTCACATTCACACAGGGTGAAATCGCTGCGGATATTCTGTAACGGAATACCCACTACAATTCCGCTGGAAATCCGGACCATTTTGGGTCAGAGTTGGTAGCATTTTTAATTGTTGATCAGCTGTGAATTTAACCCTTGCATCTCCAGAGCTGAACTCCACAGCATAAACAGACATGCTGTGGATTTAGAATCTAAAATCTCCTCCACTTGGCTTTTTCTGTAAATGTTGCAGAATTCCCACTGCGATCATGCCAGGAAAGATTCTGCTGGGTTTACGGACAGTGTGAAGGCGGCCTAAAAGGGTTCGTTCACACAGCGGACTTTACAGCAGAATTTTATGCATGAATTTCAACTGAAAAACCGTGTCAAAATGGGCTGCCTTTCACAATGTTTTGTGGCGTCGATCCACATGTGGAAAAATGCCCCATCAATGGGCAAAATCGCCGTACAAAATTCCAAAATGCAATTTTCCATGTTTGAATTCCACGACTGACAGGGCAACATCCACCTGCAGATCCGTGGCAAAAACCGCGGCAAAAAGCCACAGATTTTGTCTAGGTTTTTTAGGTAGAATTCCACCACGTAAACATACCTTAAGGATGAGTTCATATGTCACTGACTTGCTGCAGATTTTGTTAAAGATTTTAGTGCCGGACTGTAATAGTTTTTTCAATTTGAATTCAGTTGAAAGGATAAAATCCGCTGCAGATCTGCAGCAAAATCTGCAGCAAATCAGATACATGTAAACACATACTAAGGGCTCTCTCACACGGTCGTAGGCGTTTTTACGTATGCCCGCCGGCGCCGTAAAACGCATAAACGGACGCACGAATCTAATGTTTGTGCACCCGTTCAGATGGCCCAGGCCCGAAGCATATACGCCAAATCTCCAATGCTCTTGGCCGGGGGGGGGGGGGAGACCGTTTATCTCTGCTAAGAGTGACAGGGGGTGGAGCTAAGCTCCCGCCCCCTCCCATCGTGAAAAGCCAGCGGGGAGGAGAGCAGGGGGAGGGAGTTTAGCAGTCACGCTACTAAACTCCCGCTCACCTCCCTTCTCTGGCCGCTGTCATTGGCTCCCATAGGAGTCTATGGCAGTGGCCGTATTCCGGCCCGGAAAGATTGTTCCAGGGCTGCATTTTCTACCCAGTGTAAAGAATACACCTGTGTAATCCGATGCATTGGAATCTAACGCACAAAAGTCACGCGCAATTGTGCGCACTAATGCTCTCAGCCATTGAAATGGCCAATTAGTTAAATAAGTCCACAATGTGTTCTTTCCCTGCGCAGGAAAAAAAAGAGTATGCTTTGGGCATTTTTTCGTGACAAAATAGAGCACGCCAAATAAATGGAGGTGAGGGAACTCATTGAAATCAATGGATTCTATTTTCTGTGTATTGCATGTGCATATCATTGTGCACAAATATGCATTCCATGTGAATCTAGCCTAAGGGTACGTGTGCATTCTACTGTACTTTTTGTGCTGTCAGGGACCGTTCTCATCTGCGTGGGACACACCCGTGTCGTTGTTTCAAAGGCTGTGCAGCCGAATTACTACCGGATTTATTCGATTGCACACGAAATTGCGCAGCGTAGACTTCTATGGGGCTTTTGCTGCGCACTAAAATAGAGCATGCTGTGTTTATTTTTAGGAAAAATGAGAATGAACCCATTTAAACCAACTGATGCACATCAGTCACATACAGTAACACGGATTCCTGAGGGTTACCATGAACTTCCTGGGTCTGTACCAGGGCCCACAAACTAGGATATAACATTTAGGCCGCTGTCGCACCTGCAGGATCCTCAACGGACGTTCAGCTTGCAGAATCGCTGTGGAGTTTTCGCAGCGTTTACAGCACAAGTCAGATGAATAAGATTTTGTAAATCTCCTTCACACATCGCAGATCATCCCAAACCCAACACATTCTGCAGCAGAAAATCCGTACAAGTACATATACAAAGTCTGCAGCAAATTCTGCAAAGCTCGGTAACTATGGACATCTGTAGAAAAGCAACAGCATTTTCACAACTCAGAAGTATGAAGAATATGAGGCATAGAAGCGTTGGGAGCCCCTCGTGCACCAGGGTCGGGTGCAACTGGATTTTTCACACAGCAAAATCAAACACGCTCGTCTGAATACGGCCTCAGGGCTTATTTAGATGAGCGTATATTGGCCGGCGTTTTCACGGCTGGACGGTATACGCTTCCATCTGAGCAGTCCCCCCCCCCCCCCCCCCCCACTGGTTCTCTGCTTCTCTCCTCCCCTCCAAGCTGTTTGCAATGGGACGAAAGTGGAGCCAAGCTCCCACCCCTAGTCTATAGCCAGCAGTGGGAGTGGGCGGGACACAGCAGAGCTTAGCTCCGCCCTATCCCACCCCCTCACATTGCAAACGCCGGAGTGGAGGAGAGAGGCAGAGAGCTGGTGAGGGGGAGGGAAAAGGGGACTGCTCAGATGGAAGAGTATACTGTATATCGGCCATCTCTGAAAACGCTGGCCAATATACGCTCATCTAAATAAGCCCTTAGTAAGGAATTACAACATATAAGGTTAATAATACTTCATGATCTTTCTGTCACTACAGAAACCTCACTCAAAGCTAAATAACATAATCCAAGGAATAAACTTCTTGAGTCCCATAGGAAACAGTGGGCAATTATTGAGCAGAATTGTACAAAAATAGGAAGGGAAGCAATTTTTTTATCTCGAAGCATCACTGCAAGAGAAAAAGTGCACATTTAAATACAGCCAGTAAAAACAAAGAGTTCTCTTCACATGTGATTTCTGTACATCTCACAACGTATAGAAATCGCACGAGGAAATCCACCCTTAGGCTACATACATACAGCCGATAGAAAATTGGGCCCAAGATTCTAAGGCGCAACTGCTATCAGACAGCACACGGACACTCTGCCCGTGCGCTGTGCAAGATTCCGCACATTGCAAGTCCTATTCTTGTAAATCGCTTGTAGATTAGATCAGCCTCATTTTTTCTTGCGGTATTGGTGCAAGAGGTAAATCGCTCCTGTAAGTTAACCTACTAAACACAATGGGTGAACACAACGCTTGTGCGTAGCGCAAATGCACAGAATTCACAAAATTTTCTCACCCTCGTAAGTAGGTCCTATGGGTGAATGCACACGGCCGGATTTAAATCGCGGAATCTGAAGCGGGCGTCTGCCTTCGGATTCCGCAGCAAATACCGCCCTTAACACGCTATGGAAATTTAATTCTTCATGCACACAAGCGGAAACCAATTGTCAATCTGTACAGCGCATGTCTGACCGCGAGCCATGCGAACCATCCACAGTCCAGAAAGAAGAAAGTGAAAGCAGGTACGTGCACACGCCGCTGCTGCCAGGGCCGAATTCCACATACGGAATCCAACACGCCCGTGTGCATGCGGCCTTAGTCAGATACATGCAGCACAGTGCAAGACTTGCTTCAACAGATCTGAAGAGACACGCAGTAAACAAACACAAAGTACAACATGCAAACTTTCTGCCAAATTCTAGAGTGAGGAAAAAAAGTGCTGAGAAATCAACATAGAATTATTAAACTCTCAACTTATGAAATCTAACCAACTGTCAATATGAAGACGATCACTAATGTAAGAGCAGACTAATATCGGGATGTTCTACACTGCGGCCCACCAAACGCCCCAGCTGTCCCCCCTAGTATTACGTCCGAGTCTCCAGTGTGATCCCGAGCGGTACATTTCTGCGTCATGTATTTTTGGGAAGTGTTAGCTTCTCTGCCTATTAGGATGGATGGTCCATTTCTGCAACAGAAACGGCTTCATATAAAGTATCTAATAAAGTATGCACAGGCACGGACTGTGCAGTTTCCACAAGGCTCTGGACAGGAAGCTCCAGAAATAGCAAACCGTGACGTATCATTTTTTTACCTTAATGGCAGATAAGATACAAGTGAAGTTCAGGCTTGTAAAGACTTACAGGGATGCAGGCAAGAAGCAATATCCTTCACATAATGTCAGTGCTCACAGTGCACCGTTCTATACAGGGATACTTATGGATATCGAGGACGGATGAAATAAAAGGCATCAATATAGATTGCAAGTCATTAATCAGTACCTATAGAATATATAGCCTGAGAACTCGTGATTCTGGCAGCCCCTCATCATCAGCGGCATCACTTTCCCCCCTACCCTCAACTGCTGCAGATGAAAACCTGAAAGTGCCTGGAACGTTCTCGGAGAACAACGGTCAGAGTTCTGCTCTAGAGCACACAGTTCAACAACAAACTTCAGACATTTCAGTACAAGTTTTCTCAGTATCACAAGTACCAACTGCACACTTTCTGCTCAACATTTAGGGCTCGTTCACACAGGCATATGAATATCCAGTCTGTGAAATACCCGGCATTTTTACTGTGTGTATACATGCATATTTGGTGCGTATGCATTTTTCTTTCTGTTGCACCCATATTCACTACATTGTTTTCAAGCAAGGCCCAACTGATGTCACTAATTTTACTGTCTTCTGCCCACATGCGTAAATACACAGTGAATACGCATGCAACTACATATTTGCTGCGGTTCTAAGCAATCCCACAGACTTCAATGCACTATTTCAGTCCATGATACAGACCAATATAGGACATGCTACAATTTTTTTCACGCCTGTAAAAAACACACATCTGAATACCCCTATGTAAATCAATGGTGTTTATGCTGTTTGTATTACGCAAGTAATATGGTCTGAACATACAGCTGTATGACTGAGCCCTTATACTGCTTAAGAAACTAAATGATCTCAAGAAAGCGACAGACATAGCAGAGCTTACGTTTGTCATGTGCAGCAGAGCGGAGTTTGTCGTTCATATTAATTGATAGGTAACATCATTATGGCGCAGGGATGCAAATTACTCTATGACATGATCTAACAGTTTGCAGACCAGCGGCGCTCCATATTAGGTGGGTACAAGGTTGGACCCTAATGTAAGCGGTATCTCAAAAAAGAATTTTGCAGTCCCAAGATGCAATTTCAGTCATCTCGATGTTTATGATGGTACAAATACTGAGCCATATATTAAATGCAAAGATGCCTGAAATGTCAGTTTGCAGGGCAGAGTTCTGTTCTGAGTTAACTGCTGAATCAAAAATTCTGCTCTGCTACGTAAAAGTAAAATCCAAAGTGGATGATAACATTACAGGGATGCCGGTCAATGATTCACTATAAGGGATCACATGAGTATTTCCGTAAGATGCACCTCAAGATGCAGAAAATTCTGCACCAAAATCTGCCTGTGTGCACGCAAGGTATGGAGCAGAAATCCACAGCTGCAGATTAAGCTGCGTCTTTAGGTGCGTCTTTCAGAAATATTTTGCACGTGAGGAAGGTACCCGCCACTCTAAAACCACATTGGGGCGCAATTCATTACAGGTGCTTTGCCTTAATTCCGGCATAAATTGCACCTTTAATTTAGACACAATTACTACTGCTTTGCGACAAAAAGAACAGATGTTCCAACCATTCACTCCACTTTTCCAAAGTCTTCAGAAAAGGGAGCGAGGTTTGATTTGCAGTGAGGAAAGATAAATTCAACAATTACAATTTTTGTTAAAAAAAGGACAAAATTTGTCACAATCTCCCTGCAGTAGCTGGGGGGGCGTACAAAGTGACTCCACATCTAGACGTATTTAAAGATGCAACACATTTATCAACGTCGGGTAACTTTTGATAAATTTCTTGCATTTTAAACTGGAAGAGGAGAAAAAGAGAAAAGTGGCGTCAAAAATTCCCCTAATGAAAAATTTTCTCCATTGTTGATAAAGTTGAATGAATCCAATGTAAGAGCACAACGCACAAAGCAACTATAGCAGAACTGTATGAAGTATATTTCCAAAGTTACCAGATTGTTTGCATTTTAGGTCTGCCGTTTACAAAATCGGTTAAAAAAAGCTAAATAAAACCTTAAAAACAGATTTGATCTATCCATAACAAGCAAACATAATAAATAATGAAGGAGCACATTACACAATACATACAACAACAAAATGCTAAACTAAAACATAATAAAAAGCCATCAGGTCCTACTTACAGCCTCTCTGTATTCCTTGGGATATTTTTTGGAACCGTTTTAAGTCCCAAACCATGACAATCCACTGTAGTTCCGCTACAGGAGCACAAGGCTGGGCATCCATTGGCACATACTTGGCAGATGCTGCTCCAAGCCAGGATCCACACTCCGACTCTGAGCCACAATGAGAAGGTAGAATATCCCCTTACAGACATGCTGCCAGATGAAGGTTTCCAGCCTACGACTGCGCTGCTGAGCCCTTTAAATCATCAGAGTCCGGAGAAGGATCCAGGTAGCTTCCAAATTCCTTGGCAAATCCCAGCGTGGAAGAATATTAAAAAAAAAAAAAGAAAAAAAATTGTTACAAAAAAAATTGCAATCTTCTAGTATTACAAAGACACAGAAATCCTTTTTTTTCTCCTTTCTTTGCTCTCAGGCTGCTGGCTAGGAAAATGCTGCACTCACAATGCAGTCAGCACCTTCTTAATTCATTGAAGCTAATTTCTTTTGCAGGAAGTCTGCTCTTGTATTTCTGGAGTTCCCTGTGCACAGCCAGCGTTATCTGCCTTGCTCTCTGTGTCTGAGCCTTGGTACCAGTATAAATAAGAGGGAGAGAAAGCGCACACACACAGAGGCACATAACAGCAGTCATCCATCAATTGAGAGACACACAAATATCACGCCTGACTCCTCCCTGCTCCCTCCTCCGTCTAGTGTGCAGGGCTTTACCCCCTACAGAACAGCAAGGGGAGAGGAGGGGGCTCATTGACTAAACTAAGCAACTACAATGGCTTGCAGACAGAACACACATACACCGCTTTAAACACTCAGCACCTTGTTAAACTGAGAAGAGAAATGGCAAACACTGCTGCCCCAATACCCCCGAGCTCTTAAATAGACATGAGGGGGGGGGGACACAGTGATTAAACACACTTCTTTGAGTTGAAACTTTGGCTGGGAATTTCTAAATCCTCTACTTACCTGCTGTGCCCCGCAGAGGTTTACACAAGCTGGACGGGACTGTAGTCGCAGAATAGGGGTCTTTTAACATAGCGGCCTGATTAATGAGTAACAATCGATAACACATGTTGATCGGCACTGGTTTAAAGTCTTTTACACGGACTAGGATCGGGAGAAATGGTTGTTACTGCAATTGTTTGTCTCCATAGGGCCAGCTGCACATATTTCCGTTCATAGAGAGAGATGTGCAGCCGACCAGCAACGATCCGACAACAAATGAATGTTGGCTTGTTCGTCAGCTGATTGTTGTCCCTTTTACGCAGCCTGAAGATCGGCTGAACATTTGTGCCTGGTAATAGCGCAGTATATAAGAGCCTTAAGAGTGATAACTATGCAATCAGTAGTGGACATTGAATGACAGCTGAGTGCTGCCTCTGATTGGTCACAGCGCTCAGCCAATCAGAGGCAGCGTTTTCTGAAGGCAGAGATTTTTTCAATCCCCGACCACCAAAAAACAGATGAAGACTGACAGGGACGGAGAGAAGAGCCAGACAGATCTTCTAGGGGAATTTTTTTTTTTTTACAGCTAGGGATGATTTTCAGGGTAAAGCTTATATTTCCCCGCGGAGGTGAAGGAATCCCCTGCCATAGCTGTCACAGCTGTGTCAGGGGAGCATGATGTACTCCCTATGTTTTCAATGAGGCCGACGCTGCTGCTTGCCCTATTGAAAGCAATGGGCGATAGAGCAGATTTTTCTTAGCGCTGCGAGCCTTGAGAGAAAACATCGCAAATGAGAATGAAACCATTGAAAATCATTGTTTTCATAATCATGCGTTTTCACTCACTCACGAGTCGCAGAAAAGTCTATCGCCAGTGGGTACAAGACCTACGTGTTCCGTTTCCCTGCAGCACCACCACAGGGTAAATGAAGTATTGCACAGTGTCCATTTATATAAATGGGTTGTCTGTGTAATGCAGAATAGGACAGGTCCTCCAGAGCAAGAGACACTTTTTGTAACTGCTCTTCACTATGACCAAAAGATGAGGATCCTGATGACAGAACCCCCCTGTATTATTAACTCAGGATACTCAAGCAGGATGTATAAAATGGGTTATCCAAGCAGAACAACACCTTTAACTCTAAAGTATTTCCTCTTGAGTTTTGCTGTTATACCCTGTTATCAGCCATTTCAGGCCAGTAAGGATCTGACTGTAGTGTTACTTAATGGAATTATTAACAGGAAGTCCAGAAAGATGTCTTTTTATATCACTACTTCTTAAAAGGAGTTGTTCTACTTCTATCTGTTTTGCTGCTGGAAGCGGTTAGCTCTCTCCATCTAACCCGGTCTCTAACCCTTTTCATGATTTAGGAGGATAGAAAGGAGTAGTCAAGTACAAGACGGAGAGCGAGGATGTAGGCAAAAAATAATATGTGAATATGGCCTAAGAAAAAAAATACATAGTTGGAGTGATTTCAACCAAATTTATTAACCGAAGCAGTTGAGACTGTCTGCAATTCAGAAAAAGAAAATTACTTCTGCTCATCGCAGGATGCAAAATGTCTGCATTTTCTGGCTTTCTTAATAAGGGACTTTTCCCATGGCACAGAATAATTAAGCAATTGAATTTGTCATACTGCGAAAAATTTGCACTAAAATCCGCATGGCTAACATACTAATTGTGATTTGGAATTGAACATTGCTTCATTCTGCTAGCAATTTACATTAAAATCCCCATTTAGATTTTGGTGTGGGTTTTTGCAGCAGTAAATTTGGCTGCATCTTGTGGAACAATGCCATTCTGTGTGAGAGATGCCTAAAGGTGCCTTCACACAGGACGACCGTCAGACATACAAGCCCAACAGTCGTCCTAACAGCTATCGCTCTTGTGCTATTACACAGGAGCGAGTCGTTCTGTGAGAGATTTCTCCGGCCACCCGCCTCCATTCACTGCCAACAAGCCGTCGCTCATAGATGCCTGTTTACACAGACCAACAGTCGCTGGGTTTTTAGCTGAGCTAAAACAAAGTAACTCCAAAAAGTGAACGATTTGTCACTCAGTGCCCTGCCGGCGGCCGCTTGTACACAGGACGACTATCAGCCAAATTCATTATTTCCAACGATTATCCGAGTGATAACTGCCGGTGTAAAAGGTACCTTCAGACCGTCTTTACACAAGCGTATGTGCATTTGCTCGCACATGAGCATCACTTTTTTACCAAACGAACGTTGCTGTTTTGGTGCACATATGTGTATATTACTGTATTTTTTGTGCACAAATGTGCATGCAAAAAAATACGTACTGATGCCATCAGCCAGTGAAATGGCTAGTCTAATGAGTTCAAGATATGTTCTTTTTCCTGCGCAATTACGCAGTCTTTCATGCATCTCTTAGCGCGTGCATCTATTGTGTGTGCCTTTGCATACTCCCATTTACTTCTATAGGGACTTTTGGTGGTGGCTTTTTAAGTGACTACCGAACGTTCATGGTAATCCATGCGACCATTAACTATGAACAGTCAGTAACCACTGGACTCATTAGCGGTCCACGCAGGTGTATTTGCATGCACAATAGAAGTAATTGATATCAATGGACTCGCTCTCATTTCCTTAATTTGCACGTGCAAATAAATAGGACCTGCTCCATTTTTGTATGCATTTCCGCACCAAAGGACCTTGTATAAGTCTATGGGAGGTGCGCTCAATGCTGGCAGAAATGCGCAATATGCTGTGCAATTCTGTTAAAGAAAGAGCACATCTGGACCTCATTAGGCTACATAGCCTTTTAAATCAAAGTGGGGGATGTCACAGGTGTGTATGAACAAGCCCTAAATGCACAAAAAAGTACAGTACAATGCGCAAACATGAGCGCAAATCAATCTAGTGCAAATTCGTTGCATTGATGAGTGCGCATTTGTGCATGTGCCCATGTGAAGACGCCCTTAGCGAGCAGTAAACTCTGAATGCATAAGGGCTTTTCACACAGACAACAATTGCGTAAAATTATGCACCAAAATCTGCATATCTAACATGTGGATTTTGACGCACAATTGAACAGGATTTAATTCTGCTGACAATTCCGCATCAAAATCCGCATTTAGACGTACAGATTTTGGTGTGCCATTTCCGTGATGCCAAATTCCGCTGTGTCCTGTACCTTGCACGGTAGCCACATAGCAAGCGCTACTTGACACTCCACCCTCAGGGACGTTTCACACAAGACGGAATATGCAGCTCTTGAATTCTGCACCAAAATCCAGACCGTTTACTGCAGATTCTGATGCAAAACTGTCAGCAGGATTCCGCTATTTTTAATTCTGCACCAAAATCCGCACATTAACAGTCCTGATCATGGAACTGAATATTCTACAAGAGGGCATATTCTGCAACGCTGTTGTGAAATATTTCATCCTGTGTGAAAGGTCCCTTGGCCTGCAAGGAAGAAATCAAGAACTCACCTGATGGGGACATCTTCTAAGTATCAGTATTGTGATGACCACCATGCCTAACGACATTGTGTGCTGAGGTCCATTCATAGTTAAGAGAAACCTGCAACACAAAAGTATGGAAGTTATTGTCTCATATTACATTCTTTTCTCACATAAAGTACAGCTGCTTCTGATTCAACAAAAAAAACTGCATTAGAGCTGAATTTGTCCATGTAGCAGAGTGCAACTTGCTGTTTGGCATTACTCAACAATGTGTTCATTAATGTTTCCCTTTAGAAATGCATGTAAACCAACTGCGTTACCCTAAAGCCTAAGACAGAGTTATGTGTCAAATTTAACTAGTCTACAGCTGAATAAGCTTTTATGGCATCTCAGTTTCCAGAAGACACAGTAGTAGCAACGCATGATCTTTTGCGCTGATGAATAATATCTGCTTACTTCATCTTCATTCTTTTAGAAGTTTGCATGTTGGTATCCGTGGATAGGCAGCTAAATGCAAATACATAACAGAGCACATCTACGCAGTGGCTTCTGTTTCCATCCAGCTAGATCAAGGGCTGTATGGCTCCGTCTAGTGGCTACAAAAAGTCATGCACAACAAAAAGTCCAGTTCATCCCCTTTACAGCAAACACAAGACATCACGTATACAAATGTTTTATTTTAAAGACTTCTTCCAACTGTCACACAGAATAATATATCTACATGAAGCAAAAGGTACAGGTCATCTATGCTGGAACTACAATATTATAAAATGTGATTGTTCCCAACAAGAGAAACCACGTAATCTTGTAGATATGATACCTTTTAATGGCTAACAAAAATACATGATGTAATAGCGAGCTTACGAACCTCTCGGGCTCATCATCAGGCTAAAAATGGAATAGATCTGAAGAGGCATGCCTATTTATACACACTTATAACATACATACTTATGACAAGCCACAGATATGGATGTGATTGGTTCGCACTTTTTTGTCCAGGCACTGATAACAGAGTGAAAGTTTTATGGTCCCTGAATTACCGTTGGGGGGTTTGTCAGGCCAGGAATGCTACAAGAGGTACACAAACATTTTTAACTAGACACTGATAAGGGATTGAAAGTTTATGGTCCCTGAATTACTGTTGAAGAGGGTTCACCAGGCCAGCAGTCTTATCTGTGCAATAGATGTCTCACACCTCCCATTCACGCATAAATCCTGGGGAATAATTTAATTACAATATTATAGACACGGCACTTTTTAGAACCTTGTCTGCACAGGTCTTTATTTTTGAAACATGACAATAATGTTGCCACCATCATTAGACTCACGCACAAAACTGAGCATACGGAGGCCCTGCAGCTGTATGATTAAGGAGGTTTCCCTGTACATCGCTCCATTGGGTGCTGTATATAGGAAATATTGTTCACTGGAAGCAAAGCAATGTCGATCAGTTGATCACAAAGTGCCCTTTTATTCGTATCCCCTGTGATTAGCTATTCTCTGTGGGGAAAACTGGCAACAAACATATAATACCCTTACAGCGCCAGTCCCGGCACTATGAAGCAATACACAATTCTCATTAAAATCAATGGTCTGTCTATGTTATGCACAGATGTGGTCCAGGTGTCCCAGAGTAAGGTTACATTCATATGTAGAGTGTTTTCCACTACATCAAACTCTGCAACAAAATCAGCACATAACATTTGGATTTTGATGCAGATTTTATCCCGTCTTCTGAAAAGATGAAATCTGTGCTTAAAATTGACATATAAAATCGGCACTGCAGGCCAGCCTTGCTGCGGATCTTTTGGGCAGTATGTGGTTCTGGCTGCCAGTGCTGTCAGGAAACTGGCATCCAAACGTCCTCTGATAAATTCACCACAGTATTTGGAGCTGCTCTCAAGTCTGTGTAAAGGTCCTTTTACACAAGACAATTGTAGTGCACTTAAGCACCCGTCAGTCGTCGCAGTGATAATTGCTCCTGTGCAGAGCGGGCAAGAGATTGCTTCCAGCCACCCACTTCCATTAAGGCCGACTGCACACGGCAGAGCCGGAATACGCATGCGGTATCTCACAGCAGAAGCCAGTCCTGACCCCGGCAGGTGACCCCGCGTACCTGTCAGTTGTCTTCTTTTTCTGTACTGCAGAGGGTCCGTACGGCTCGCCGTTGAATATGCGCAGTACAGATTTTCCTGCGCCACCACTAGGCGATGACCCGGGTGCCCGTGATTTTTTCACAATGTTAATAGCGGAAGGGCCTCAGGTCGGACGGCATCCACTGACTTCAATGGAAGCCGTCCGTGTGGTATCTGCTCAAAAACAGAGCATTCCTCCATGGGAGGAAATCGCAATTGATTTCCACTCGTGTGCAGGAAAAATCACTTTTCTATAGCACACTATGGACGGTATTTGCTGGAGAACCCCTAGGCGGATGCCCGACCGGATTCCGCAATGCAAATCCACCTGTGTGCAGGCGGCTTAACAGTAAACAGGCAGTCATTCATGGATGAACAACTGCCTGTTTACACAGACTGAGGGGCCATTTACACGGCCGTAGGTGTTCTACGTGCGCCCGCAAGCCCCATAAAAATGCCTGAATGGCAAAGGGCCCACCCCCCGGGCTCATCTCCTCCCGTCTGCAATAGTAGGGTGCGAGGAGGGACGAGGGAAGGGGGGGGGGAATGAAAACAGTGGCAAGGGCTGGAGAGGAGATGGGGGAGAGAGTTTAGCTGCTAAACTCCCTCCCACCACCCGCCAGCTAGCATAGGCTCCCATAGGAATCTATGCAGCTGCCGCAGCTAGTGTGCAAGCGTTGTAAGCCAATGCATCAGAGGGGCAGCGTACATCAGCCGGGCGTGAAAACCCGTCCGGTATACACCCGTGTGAATAAGCCCTGATCGCATTTGATTTTTATGACTGCTGAAACTTAACAACAAAAAATAAGCAATCAAACATTTGTCGGTCGGTCGTAAGGGACCTTACACACAAGACGGAATTACACCGGATGCACCTGTGGAATTCCACACCAAAATACATAGGTCTAACTGTGAATTTTCATGTCGTATGTCAGGCAGGTTGAAAGCCATTTTCAATTCTGCATCAAAATCCACAGACAGCCTGCGGATTTTGGTGCGGAATTTATCACGGCTTGTGGTGCGTCATGCGGTCTATTCTGTCCCGTGTGAAAGGTCCCTTACACTGGACAATTCACATTCCCACGGTCCCTAGTAGGAGAGTGTCGCCTACACACTCTGTAAACTCCCAATAGAGTATTGGAAACTGGGTGCTCTGACCCAGACAACTCTTAAGGAAAATCCTAAAATGCTGACAGTTAAAGAGTCAACACATAATTGACAATGGCACTGATTGCTCGGTGATATTTGTGCAGTCCTGCAGCTGTAGGAAGAATACTGCCTTACATTCCCGCTGACGGATAGATGTAGACGACTTTTTATTATCCCTTATAAATTTACTGACAAATGACAACACTGATCTGAAGTCACATTTTCCCGTTGGTCTTGGCTGTTGCCGCTGGAGATCTTGGAGGATATGGACACCTGAGTCAACAGAAGGAGCAGGACAGATTCTTATGAGGCTTCTGGCTGCTCACTCTGCATGCACTAAGCCGGTCTATCCAGAAGAATCCATATAAATACTATTACACAAACAGACTCTAGTAAGGGCTCCTTCAAACGAAGGTATTTGTGTGAGACGTAAAATATACTTGAGTGATACGCTGAGACTAGAACCCACTTATGTCAATGGGTTCTTTCACATTAACTTGTTTTGCAAGCATTTAATGCGAGCACAAAAAAAAAAATTGGACCTGCACTATCTTTCTATGTATTTGCACAGCAAAGATCTCCTTAGATTGTCTATGCAAGGTGCACATATGCGCATACAAATCCGCAAAACGTTGCGCAATTCCATGAATGATTGAACACATTGGGGCCACATTAAGCTAAATAGCTTTTAAAATCAGAGTGGGAGTGTCGTCTGCGTATATGAATATGGCCTGCATGCACTAAACAGTACAGTTCTATGCACAGATGGGCACGCAAACCAGCCTCGTTCACTGCGCAAATACATTACACAGGGGAGGGGGCAGAGCTAAGTCGTGAAACTTCACCCCGCCCCTGCCCCGCCTCCTCTCATTGCAAATAGCGGAGAGGGGGCGGGAGCTCAGAGCACTGCTCCCGACTCTACGAGCCTCCTCCCCTTGCAGAGAGAGAGAGACGCCGTATATCAGCTGGCGTGAATACCCGGCCGATATACGGTCGTCTGAATAAGCCCTATGTGTGCTTTTGTGCACCTCCCATCGACTTATAAGGGGACCTTTACTGCGCAAATGTGCTGGAAAATAGAGCATGCCCTATTTTTTGTGTGCGCGAGAAATCGTGAATGAGAACAAACCCATTGAAATCAATGGCTTCTATTTTCTGTGTATTGCACTTTGAAGATGCTGTTAAGGCCATATTCATACAGCCTATACAAGCTGGGCCAGAGAAACCCAGGAGCGACTCGCATCAGACAGCACACAGACACCTGCCCGTGTGCTGTCCAGTATTCAGAGACCCTGCAGATTGCATGTCCTAATCTCATATATGAAAACGGCTGTGATCAGGACACGTAGTGTTTTTTTTTTTTTACAGATTGATCGATTTAACATTGGTCCATGTGAAAAAATATTTGTGTGAAGAGTCTAACTGGCTATAATGTGTCCGAGGAGTATACAGATGCACAAATATTCATCCATCTGAATAAGCCTCTCACAGCCATATTACAGACCTATGTTATACAGATGCATATATGGAGACACGCCACCGCTCTACTATAGGCTGCACGAGGCTGAGGCTATATGGTGGCTTTGGCTGAGACACGGTTTGCACTGTCAAAGATTGCAGTGAAGTCCTGTATTCTCCTAAATAAATAGAAGTCAACATGGCTTGCATTGCAACTGGTAAGTACTCATGACACTGAATTTATTGCGATCTGCAGGGCATGGTCACGGCTACTTGCAAGGCACACCACACAACCTGCATTGACTTCTATTAGTTTAGATTGCAGGGCTAAACTGTGATCTTGTGTTGCAGCCAAAGTTGCCGTGTAGCCCTAGCCGTATTCACAAATACCATGGGGGAAACTGTATAAAAATGGAAACGCTCTGCATTGCCCGTAGCAACCAATCAAAACAGCTTTCATTTTTCTAAGGCAGAGTATGAAATGAAAGCTGAGCTGTGATTGGTTGCATACCTTTTTTATTCTTCTACTACCATGTAGTTGGCATATTTTTATATAATTTATTTGCTTTTAACAGCAGAACTCCAGATACATTCTGCTATATGGTGCCTAAATAAGAATGAAACGTTACATGATATAAGAAGAACGTCACAAGCAATAAGTTTTAAGAAGTGATCCTGCACAGAAAGGTCAAATACAATGAAGCCAGTATTACAGAGCGTCGTCCTCAGTACTTTATACGTCATGTGACCGGAGAACCTATAGGCGACTATACGTGTACAACAGCTGCATCCAGGATCTCGCTGCATCCCAGAGTGCCGCTTATATAACCTGCAACACAATTAACAGTAATTATGACAAGTTGTAAACATCGGCAATTAGACGCTAATGGATTCTATGAGAAGCGTGAGTTACAGAGGCAACTATCCCCTATGTAAGGGCTCTTTTAAACAAGCGTTGCGATTTTATGATCCGCAGCTCACACCATAGAATTGCATGAACTAAGAATAGCAGCGACCAAGTCGAAGCTATTATTCACGATTTTTCCGTCCATTCACACGGCTGGCTGCGGCGTAATACAGGGAATCCCTCAGTCGGCAGAACTACTACTAATCACTTTTAAATGCCTTACTAGAGGCGCCTGTCAGTGTTTAGCAGCGCTCACCACTGCTAAACTCCCTCCCTCTTTTTTTTCGGACAGCTCCCATTGACTCCCATAGGAGTCTATGGAGCTTCCAGTGTTGTTCAGTCCAAATATAGGGCGAGACCTATTTTTTTCAACAGAATGAAACTTCGGTTGATGAAATCACGTTCTTATGTGATATATCTTTCCCCCGATAATTTTGCGTGCCAAAAAACCGTTCGTCTAAATGAATACATTGGAAACCAATGCTTCAGGTGGTCCAATTTTTTTTCGCGCCTAAATTAGCCGTGATATAACGCTCGTGTGACTAAGACCTTACAGAGGAAACTATCCCCTATGTAAGAGTAATACGCAATACTTACCTTTAGCTCAGGCGGCTCCACTGATTGTATGTTAGTGCTTTTTGTTGGTGGCCAGGAAACTGCTGTATTAAGCAATGGTTTTTAGCTGCAGGGTCCGCAGTCACCGATCTGCAAGCGGCTGCCACATTTTTGATGGAGTGAACACAGAACACAACTGTGGATATGGAAACTGGAAAGTACCAATGTTTTATCTTGGCACCCGACATTGCCCCACGCCAAGGCTCTCTTCACTCTGGGCTTGTGCAGTACAGTCACTGAAAAATTTTTTGATGCATGCAGCAGGCTAATTTCACACAGGCGAGCGCATCAGGGAAGTAGCGATCATCTGGCGCAGCGGGAAGGGTCAGTAAGAGTTTCCCATTGTTTTCAATAGGAAACCTCGCATCACAGTCGCGTGCACCTCACATGCCGTGCAATGTTTTTTTTGGCCCAATTGATAACAATGGCGAGGCATTCTGAGGGAACAGCAGAGATGCCACATTTTTTCCCGCACCGAGATGCGATGCAGGGGGGAAAAAAGAATGGGGTTCATATTCCTGCACGATTTGTGCGTCTCGCAACACACAAATCTTGCGAGATTTTCTTGACAGTGTGAAAGCAGCCTGAAATGTATAAACTTGACATATGTAATTGAAGCAATACAGAGGTGTATGTCATTGACTGACTTCCATTATAAAAAAAAAAAGGACCACCATGTGAGATATACTTTTCTTACAGGATCCCTTTGTATTGCTTTTCAATACTATGCAATAAAGAGTATGAGGCTTGCTGCAGTATGGCCTATGTTATCTTATTATAGCCTTTAATTTAAAGTGACCCTTTTATTTGGGGCCAAAATTGAGTCCGAGGACCAGAGGAGGCAGGTGGTAAATTACCTGCACTTTTCTTCTCCGCTGCCCATGTGCTCTGCCGATTTGGGGTCCCATTTTTGTCCATACAAGATAGCTGAAACAATCTTCAGTCAAAATGATCCCCCAGTACACTGGTAGTGCCAGACTACCGATGCATTATACCTTCCTTCTGATAGGCCAGTGCTCCTCACATTATCAGCACTGGCCAATCAGAGAGCAGTGCACAGTGTGCATTAGCCAGATCGAAAATTGCAGCAGTGATCCTGAATGGCTGAAAACGGAATCTAGTATCGGCAGAGAAGAACAAGTGCAGGTAATATACCCTCGACCGCTCCAGTCCAAGGACAGAATTTTGTCCTGAAACCAGAGGATCGCTTTAATTTTTATGTCGGCAGCATTTTCCACTAAACACAGAACATGCTTATCAAAATGTGCAGACAAGGTGCGAACATATCCTAGAATGTAACAAAACATTTAAAAAATTGAACTATTAGTTAATCAATAGTTTACTGGGACGGTACTGCAGGCATTGTTCCCATTCAAGTTATTGGGAATTGTGCATGCAATCCCATTTCGGGTCACTGCAATATGGCTCCATACACTAGCGCACCTGTACAAAAATCCATAGGATAGACCCCCGCTGATCAACTATTGATGAACAATCTTGAGAATAAGTCAATAGTTCAGTCCTGGAAAAAAATAAATAAAAGCCAGCATTAAAAAAAATAGCAAAATTAAATCTTCTCCAGGCCTCCCCAATTACAAGGCATAATAATAGGGTCACTACAGACACTGCTCTGCCCAGAAAGAGTGATATATACATCCAATGGTAAGGCCGGGCTCACCCGAGCGGGTCAGATTCCACATGCTGTTAGCCCGCTCGTGTAAATCCGGCCTAACAATCAGAGGCTGAAAACCTGCACTGAGGATGACACTGCACGCTATAACCAGCCTTCACCATGTATGAGTAGGGGACTGTCAGGACACAAGCAGGCATGTGGACATCGGTGAGTGATGGAAGTATTATATTATTAGAAAGCTGCACAGCTTCTCGTTATGCTACAATTACACTTCATGGCTTCTTCAAAGCCACATCGGAAATGCCATCTGTAACCTCCGTCACTGATCTCTGTAAAATAGTGTATGCGAAGCTGGATGCCAACCAAATGGACCCCATTATAGTCAACTGGGCCCGACCAGCACTGATCGGTTCTGCCATAAGATGGATCAGTGGATGCTCCTGCCCCATAACAGAACTGGCGCCCCAAGATGTAATGGAGTCCTTAATCTCATAACCTCGAAAATCCTTACTGAAGGGTAAGCGTCTGCCTCGGTGAACGTAGTATGCTCCTCCAATTAGTAGTATGCTCTTCCAATTAGCGATGTTCCATAGTAACCGTGTTTTTTGATTTCCTCTATGGGTATCATGCCAACTGAAACGGAGCAAATAACCTTCTGACAGATGTCCTTTAACCAGCCGGATTTTGCATACTAAATGGAAGCAAATATTTATACATTGCGGCCCACCCATTACTTCCATTCTGCCAGACCACTCAAACACTGCGGCTTTCATTGACGAGCCGCATCATTTGCCCATGCAGTGTGGGGGCTCATTCACATGGGGGTGATGCAGTTTCGGTGCGTGAAATATGCAGGATTTTCACACACCAAAGCTGTGCATATTTACTACGCATTTTGTTGTTCTTGCTTTTTGCTTGTGTGTATTCACTGCGTTTTTTACATACATTAAAAAAAAATGCAAGAAGGTCCCATTGATTACTTCTGCCTTCATGCACAAATAACAGTGAGTAGTAATGTATCACGCGTATTCACTGTGTTTTTAGTTAATCTCATACACTATAATGGCCATTTCCGTCCGTAATACAGACCAAAATAGGTCGTAGGGCGGAATCAGACGAGCGTGGTTTGTCCCCTTATATGGCCGTGATAATCAGAGCCGTATAACATGACAAAACTAAACCACTGATCTCTATGGGATTTCAGTGGTTTCGTTTTCCCCACCTCATTTCCCGGCTGTCATTTGTATTGCTAGGAGAAGATAGGACCTGCCCTATCTTACCGGCATGTAGTTGAACTATGTGCAGGGAAGGATCGGGCGGCATCTATTTTACCACCGCTTTTTTAAAACTCCTGAGCTCTGGCGCGAAGTTTGAACTGCCAGCAAGGGAGTAGGGATTCTCATCATTCAGGCGCAACTACACTTTGTGCCCAAGACAAGGACCCTTGATGCGGGCTTGGGAGCTTGCGTATTCTGGTCAAAATACAAACCAATACCTCGTATGTACTTCTTTATATTTCCATCTGCTTGAGTTGTATTAAGTTTATTGGTAAGTATTTGGTCATGTGGTTGTTTATATGCACGTTCGATTTATTTATGCTGTTGGTGTCTGTTCGAGTGCATGTCCCTTCTGTTTTCCTGTCCAGTCCTTATTGGGTTGTGTTTGTGTAGATCGCTGCCCCACAGCCTGCACAAATGTAACACTTTCAGGCCTCTTTCACACGGACGTTGCGTTTTCACACTGCTTGCTTTTCTGTTAAAAATCGCATGACCAAGTTGCAGCTGCTATTTGCAATTTTTTCCGGCAATTCACATGGCCGGCTGCGGCGTATTGCAGGGAAAATGCGCCACAGCGTCAAAATCCCTCAGACGGCAGAACTGCTAGTAATCCCTTTTAAAAGCTCGCCACTGTCAAACTCCCTCCTTTTCCCTTTTCTGACGGCTCTCATAGACTCCCATAGGAGTCTATGGAGCCGCCAGCGTTTTTCGGTCAAAAGATAGGGCAATTATATTGTTTGGCAGCAGGAAATTTCGGTCGCTGATTTCAAGAGCTTTTGTGCTATTTTTTTTTGGACATTTTTGCGCAGAAAAATCGTTCGTCTGAGTTAATGCATTGGGAACCAATGCTTCAGATGGTCACGATTTTTTTTGAGCAGCTAAATTAGGCCTTATTCTGGAGGACCCAACAACTTATTGAATTAACAGGAAACTGTGGAATGCTTCATTTCCCCTGAGGAGGAGCTGTAGGAGAACTGAACACTGGCTGCTGGGTTCACCCGCAATTTACAGCTAATTGCTGAAACCCAGTGACGAGTTTATCATCAGGTTACTCTTCTAACAATAAGGGATTGTCCAAAGCAGACAAACCTTTTAATCCCAGTAATACGCTGCACATTAATATGAAATTGTGACTTTTCTTGCTCTTTAACGTGCAGGAATTAAAAGTATAAAGTGTAACGGGATCCAGTGCCAGAACAAATGTCCCACCTGGCGTCTGGCCACAGACAGACTAACACTCGCACCGGGCAGTGACCATCAGGCTGTAAGTGATACCATCAGAAGTGCCTTAAGAATTTCTAAACTGCACTTGGAGCAAAAGGCCGGGAAGACACATAATAATATCCCGAAAGCCCTAATGATCTTGTTGGCGCAGCTGTAACCCGGCACAGCAGCGTATACTGAGAGATGCTCGTCAATTCACCATTTATATATCATCAATATTTCTATAAGGGATACTAATAGGCATCATGTATTTAGCGTCCCGCCATTTATACTCTAGTTCTCCTTGTAAAAGTCATCAGTGATTGGACGAAGTACGTCAGAGCCGCACTGCTGTAACAGCAGCCTGTAGGCCTCTGTTCAAGAGGTGCCAGTCCTCAGGCTGCTTTGCTGTGTTTTTGAATCACTCTTAAAGCTAGTGTGATGGGTTTTCTCCACATTGATATATTAGAGAATTGCCATTTTAGCTATCACTGCTGTAGAAGATTTGAAAAGCTCAAGTTAAATACTGTCACGTCTGTCTCTTGGGATCTGTGGTACTACAGATGATCTGCAGCTTCCTGCTTAGATGTGGGGACTGGCCTGGCTGTGTCTCCAGTCAGCCAATCACTCTGTGTCAGTACACATAAAAGCTGTCTTCCCAGGTGTTGGTGTGTTCAGCTCTGTGCGGTGTGAGCAGGTTCTATCTATGGTGGCTGCAAGAAAGGTTTCTGTTTTGGGTTTTGTTTGGTTGTGTCACTGGACTCCTGGTTAGTTTAGGGACTAGCGGTATAGCCAGGAGCTATGACGTGGCCCACTAGCTTCCATATTTTGATCAAAATGTCAACTAATACCTGACATTTATAACATTTACATCTGCTACTAGATGTCCCTGTAGGTGGTGGCATGTGTATGTTTCCTATCCTGGGTGCGTGGGTTCTTAAGAGCAACAAGGGCCCAGATCCAGAGACTGCTGGGTCACCCTCTATTAGGGCGATGTCCACGCTCAGGCAGGTCTGTGTCACTTACCCTAGTAAAAGATAGGGAGAGATGTTAATATGTGGTGTTCACCTGGTGTTCCCTATCAATTGGGGTCGTGTTCATCCGGGCCCAGCGCTCACTTGCCCACACGAACGTAACAAATACAAAATATATCACTGATAAGGTAACCCCCTAAAATGCAACATCACTAATTAAAAATGTATGAATACGTCATCACAGAAAACTTGATACAAACACCTAAAGGCCTAATTCCACACGTATGTGCATGTTGCAGCATGCATCAGACAACACATGTGGACACCTGTTGGATCGGACCGTGCACATTGTATGTCCTGTTCTTGTCCATGAAAACGGGTGAGAACAGGACATGTAACAACATGGACCATAGGTCAGTGAGATACAGCAGCCTCCTGAATAACCTCATACGCTATAATGGAGCCGTGTGCTGTACATGGAAGACACAGACAGGACATGGCTGGACATTATGCCCGTGTGAATAGACAGTGAATATACAAAAAAACTGGAGCCAAATGGGGTACAAGATTGGGAGAAAGAGGTAGGGATATAAATGATGCTGGGAATAATCTATCAAAGCATCCCAACAAGCCCTAGAGGAATACAGAGCACCCACTCTGACAAACGCATCTCCCTTTAAGATTCTTACCCTACCAACGCATTTTTCCTTTCAAAATAGGTTCACCATAGGACCAGTAAATATTAACAATTGCTCCAAATCCTTAATTGCATCATCATTTAAGTGACTAACAATCAGTAAAAGTTAAGGCTAATATTATTTCTCCACTGAAACACTCCGGCCAGGACCTAGGCTCCTCATATTGAGTGAATAGTCGTGTCCAGGTGTCGGCTGTAATCAGTGTTTTTCTGCTGGTGTTTATAGAGGAGAAACTCTGTAATAGCACCCATAGGCCTCTTTCACATGAACGTCATTTTAGTGCTCCGAGAAGCGCGCTGAAAACATCGCGACTATCGTAGCACAAAATCGCGTGAATGAAGAATCGCGTGAACTACCAAATTTCAGCTATTTCTCGCGATCTTACCTCGGCCGATCGCAGCTAAAAATCACTTGAATGAAGAATAGCCGTGATCAAGTCCTGATCTTACTTAACATTTTGTTGTCCATTCACACCGGCGTCTGCAGCGTATCGGCAAAAAAATACACTGCAGCACGGAAATCCCTCAGTCAGCAGAAATGCTTGAAATGACTACTAATGCTTAAATAGGGTGAGCTGATTTCTTTTCCCAGCGTTGGACGCAGCTAAACTCTCTCCCCCTTCTTTTTTTTCAGCTCTCATAGAAGTCTATGAGAGCTTCCAGTGTATCTCGGCAATACATATGGCAAGACCTATGTTTTCACCTGCCGTATAAAAATCGATCGCCGATGTGCTATTTTTATCGGTGTCATTTTTTTTTTGCGCCTAAAAATCGCTCATCTGAATGAATACATTGGAAACCAATGCTTCGGATGGTCGCGATCGTGTGAATAAGGCCTAAAGATGTCAAAAACAATATCAAGTTGCCCTGGATAGAGAAACTCACTATGAGCACACCACCAGGTAGACAGTGCAGGAGTCCGGGGCCATGCGCTCTGTGATGACATAATAATAATATATTTTTAATTAGTGAGAATAAAAGGAGGCATTTCAGTGCTGAATTGCTATTTTAGCTGATAGACTAGAAAGCTTCATGCGAGCACTTACACAGAAGCGGGTTACAATCTCTATGAAGTATTTGTAACAAGTGAGAATGCAGGAGCAAAGAATAAGAGTAAGAAGCAATATGACGATAACTGCCTCTGCACGGTTCTGCCCTTGTGCTCAACGATACATTACAGGTTCCTGCCGTACGGATCTGTAACGCGTCACCTGTAGAAGTCTATGTGCCCGTTGTTCTCACACCTTATGCTTTTGTTTCATGCAGAGTTTTTATCTTTTCAGATACATATGGGGAAAAAAATTTGGCGCATTCCACTGCATGACGTACTACAGAGGTGATCAGCCGTAGGAGAATATAGGGAATCTTGCTGTGCACATAAGCGCCATTTGGCAGTACGCGGCGTGCCTACAGACATGTGATGTCTCTGAGGCACTCTTGAGTGACGCCCCATAGGGTTAGTGCACATCTGAACCAAGCGCAGGCGTCCTGAAGGGAGGCACTGCCGCCCCTTTGTCCCAGTTGCAGACAAGTGTATTTTAACACAACCGCAATAAGGATTCATAATATAGACTTGTTACAGATGACATTATAACCGCATGTTCCCAGTATTTGATCCTGCATGTGCCTACATATTTGCCGTCATGTATTTTATTTTCTACTGGACAAATACTAATAGGTAATACCGAGACAGAGGAAAAAATCCTGCGTTTTTAAAAAATGGTAGTCAAAAATACAGCCAAATGGGTACATGCATAGATTTACATTAGCTCTGCATTATGGTTTCAGAGAATCCTAGAATGGTAGAGTTGGAAGGGACCTCCAGGGTCTTCTGGTTCAACCCCCCTGCTCCGTCAGTGCAGTGCAAAAAATGGACCAAATAAAGAGTTAAAATACACTCTGAAGGCGGCCTTAAAGGGGTGGTCTCGCGAAAGCAAGTGGGTCTATACACTTCTGTATGGCCATATTAATGCACTTTGTAATATACATCGTGCATTAAATATGAGCCATACAGAAGTTATTCACTTACCTGCTCCGTTGCTGGCGTCCCCGTTGCCATGGTTCCGTCTAACTTCGGTGTCTTCTTGCTTTTTTAGACGCGCTTGCGCAGATGCATCTTCTCCCTTCGGCTGGTCTTGGAAGCATCGGCGTTTTGGCTCCGCCCCCTTGTACGCGTCATCGCGTAGCTCCGCCCCCGTCATGTGCCGATTCCAGCCAATCAGGAGGCTGGAACCGGCACACGTCATGGGGCGGAGCTACGCGATGATGCGTCCAAGGGGGCGGAGCCAAAATGCCGATGCTGCCGAGCGGAGCCGAAGGGAGAAGAAGGGAGAAGACGGATCTGCGCAAGCGCGTCTAAAAAGGCAAGAAGACACCGAAATTAGACGGAACCATGGCAACGGGGACGCTAGCAACGGAGCAGGTAAGTGAATAACTTCTGTATGGCTCATATTTAATGCACGATGTATATTACAAAGTGCATTAATATGGCCATACAGAAGTGTATAGACCCACTTGCTTTCGCGAGACCACCCCTTTAAAGGTGTTTTCCAACCTTTTTAATATGTGCTACAAGGTATTGAATAGTGTAAAAAAATAAATAAATAAATAAAACCGCCATTACTGCCAACCTGGTCCCTGCTGATACAGGAAACGATGATGATGATGGCCTGTTTATCGCTCACGTGACTGCTACAGCCAATCACTGACCTCAGCAGTCACCTGCCATAAATGCACACATGGCTACTGAGGCCAGTGATTGGTTACAGCAGTCATGTGAACGATGAATATGATATAATTGCTTCCTGCAATACTTGGGACCAAAGAAGAGGAGACGGGGACAGAGGCGCTGGACAGGAGGCAACATGAGAGGGTGAGTAGTGGCTGTGTTATTTGTTTTTTTCCCCATTCCCTACCCTGTGGCACTTTTGTTAACCTCTTAGTGACCAGTCAATTGCCTTTTTACGTCCTGGCCTGCTGGGCTTAATTCCCAGAGGACGTAAAAACATGTTTCCTCTGGGAATGAAAGCCCTGCAGGCTCTGGACGTGACAGCTCCATGCTGCCGGTTACTGGAAGAAGCCAACAGCATGGAGCTGTCATTCCGAGCCGTGGGACCCCACTCCCGGTCACGTGATCGCCGGTATCAATGAAATTAAGTAAAAGTTAAAGTTTCAGCTCCCCTTACAGATCGGATCCGTACGCGAAGCTGAGGATACTCACCCCCCCTTCCTTCGCGACTTCCGGCGCCTTCCTCGTCCTCCCCAGACCTGCCGCCGATGTCTGCACATGCACGCCAGACGCATTACATCACGCGCATGCACAGAGGGCTGGGAGGCCAGGGAAATTTTAAAACTGTCACCAGGATCCGCTGTGTGCGGTTCCCAATTACATGATCGCTGCTATCCAATGGATAACAGCGATCATGTAAAAGTTTTAAAAAGCTTAAAAAAGTGTAAAAAAAGAAAACAGGTTTGTTTCATCTCCCCTCATGGATCATATCCATGAGGGGAGATGAAATTAGGCACACAGATTGCCGGGGTAATTAAAAATCTCCCTGCACCTGGCTACTAAATGTAGCCAAGAGCCTGGAGGTTTCATGGAGGGCCACAGTACGCAGTTCCCAGTCACGTGATCGCCGTTATCCAATGGAAAAAAAAGATAAAGTTTCTCCTCCTGTCACGGATTTGATCCGTGAGGGGAAGTGAAATTACTTAACCAAAGCCACCGGCGATTCCCCCGACGGGATCCTTTTCTGTGACCCTTTCGCCAGCTTTGGCGCATGCGCTCTTCGCCAAAATGGCGAACGCAAGCGCAGAAGCTGGAGAGGGCAAGAGGAAATTTAAAATCTCCTTGCTCCTGGCTACTAAAGGTAGCCGAGAGCTTGGAGATGTCACGGGGGCCGCGGTGAGTGTTTCTCGGTCATGTGATTGCCATTACCCAATAGATAATGGCAATCATGTAAAAGTTAAAAGACAGTTAAAGTTTGATGCCCCGTTCAGTTTAGGCCCCGTTGTGCATACAGACATAAGATTAGGGTCACAATGGGTATGTTTCTGAGCACGGGATAGACGGGGGTATCCATTTGGGGGTGAAAGTCTTCATTCATATGTGTGCTGTACAAAAAAAAAACAACTAATTTTAAAATGACACAATTGCCGAAAAACCAAAAATCATAATTTTTTACTTCTGCTTTGCTTAGATTTATTCAGAAACTGTGGGGTCCAAACACACAGTACTGGTGGTGTTTATCATTCTGACACATATAAGCCTTTCCAATCTTGGCTTGGTGCAGGAAAATAAAGTGTTCCTCAAAAATGTTAATATTAATGTTACATTTCTACGTCTCCTAAATGGTTAAAGCAAAAAACGAGAGTTTTTCCAATGCGCCTGCAGAATAAAGTAACAGATGGAAATATATATCTTATCAAAAATTTTTATATTATGTTTGCACATATTTGAGATATCGCAGTTGGAAATGTGAAAAAATGACGATTTTTTCAAAATGTTCCCAAATTTGGCGCTTTTAATAAATATACACAAATTCTACCAGTCTATTTTTCCGTCTAAATGAGGTACAATATGTGGCAAAAAAACAATGTCAGAATCACTTATGCAAAACCTTTACTGTGTTATTTCATGTTAAAGTGACACACGTCAAATTTCCTAAATTTGGCCTGGTCACTTCAGCGCAAGCACGTCTAATCCAGGGAGAAGGCAGCTTTGGTCGGCGCCATGGAGACGGAGACGCCAGCACCAGAGGGGGTAAGTGTATAACTTCTGTATGGCCAATATTTAATGCACGATGTATATTACAAAGTGCATTAATATGGCCATACAGAAGTGCTTAACCCCACTTGCTATCGCGGGACAACCCCTTTAAGGCGCAAACAGGCTTGGTCACTAAGGGGTTAAAGGGAATCTGCCACCCTCAAATAATAACATAAAACACGTTATGCTGGTGTTTGGTGAGGTGATGGGGATCCAGGGGCTGTATTTTTAATACTTCCTCGCTCCTTCATTCCCACGGTGTTTTACTGGTGAGGTGCGTGCTCTGAAGATCTAACTCTTTCCAGACTGCTGTGCACTCTCTCTCATAGACTTCTACAGGAGTGCACAACGGTCTGAAAAGTCTTATTTTCAGACCCCATGCAGACTTCACCAACGGCCTGTGCGGGAACAGGGGAGCGGGTGACTATAGAAAATACATCCCCGAATCCCCATCACATCACCAAACAGAACCATTAACTTAAAGGGGTTGTCCCGCGGCAGCAAGTGGGTCTATACACTTCTGTATGGCCATATTAATGCACTTTGTAATGTACATTGTGCATTAAATATGAGCCATACAGAAGTTATAAGAAGTTTTTCACTTACCTGCTCCGTTGCTGGCGTCCTCGTCTCCATGGTTGCCGTCTAATTTTCGCCGTCTAATGGCCAAATTAGACGCGCTTGCGCAGCCCGGGTCTTCTGCTCTTCTCAATGGGGCTCGGTGTAGCTCCGCCCCGTCACGTGCCGATTCCAGCCAATCAGGAGGCTGGAATCGGCAATGGACCGCACAGAAGAGCTGCGGTCCACGGAGGTAGAAGATCCCGGCGGCCATCTTCACCGGGTAAGTAAGAAGTCACCGGAGCGCGGGGATTAAGGTAAGCGCTGTCCGGTGTTCTTTTTTAACCCCTGCATCGGGGTTGTCTCGTGCCGAACGGGGGGGGGGGGGGGGGGGGGTTTGAAAAAAAAAAAAACGTTTTGGCGCGGGACAACCCCTTTAACTCTTAAAGGTAAGGAAAGAAGCAGTTCCTACTACCCTTATCTGCTTTACATACAGAAGATTACCTGTTATGTACAACAAAAAAATGTTCATCTGGAACCCCGGGCTCCTGGGAGAAAGCAATGTACCCTAAAGATAATGCTCCCTCCTATGTAGTCCAAGGAAGCAGCTGTCCGGGACCAAGTGCCATAGCTCCTCACGCACACAGGACTTACTGCTTAGTGGTTGGGGGCCTATTAATTACACTCATTCCTGGGCGGACACATTGCTGCTTCTGCTGCCTGAAGAGACCTTCATGCTGAAGACATTGTGCAAACTGCCCTGTATACAAACTCTGCTTTATATCATCTAAGCTTGAAATTCACATTATACGATCTAATTAACCACAAGGTCCCACTAAAACGTCCTACAAATGGCCAAGCGCAATATCGTGCACATGCGATATCCCCGTAGGTGAAAGGCGTTTTTCCTGTCAATCACTTCGGTGACGTTGGGAGCCTCCAGCGCGAATATCAGTAGCAAGTATTTACTATTGTTTTCAATAGGAAACCTCGTATCAGAAAGCCGAAACCACCTTTGGCAAAAAGGAAGGATTAGAACAGAGGACCACTTTGTCCTAATGAAAAACCACGAACGGTGGTACTGGTGAGAGTGCCGCCAATTCCGACACCCTCCGAATGGAGGCGATGGCTAACAGGAACGCCACCTTGACGGTCATCATGCAAGGCGACATTTCGGCAAGGGGTTTTAAAGGGATGTCGCTGTAGAGCATTCAATAGCAAATTGAGATCCCACACCGGGAGAGGTAAACGGTACAGTGGAGCCATATGTGCCACCCCCTAAAGGAAGGTGCGGACTGATGGAAAAGTAGCCAGCGGTCTCTGGAACAAGATGGTAAGTGCTGACACTTGGCCCTTAAGAACGAGGATCCTTGGAAGGGAGAACTGCATGGGATGCATGGATTGAAGTTCGCACCAGGCGAAGAAGCGCCTGCAGATGGTAAATCTTCAAAGGTGACTGTTTCCGCGCCCTAATCATGGTTCGGATACCCGGACCTGTTAATCCTCGAGCTTTCAACACTGCGGATTTAACTTCCACGCTGTTAAAGGAGATGTCCCGAGGCAGCAAGTGGGTCTATACACTTCTGTATGGCCATAATAATGCACTTTGTAATGTACATTGTGCATTAATTATGAGCCATACAGAAGTTATAAAAAGTTTTATACTTACCTGCTCCGTTGCTGGCGTCCTCGTCTCCATGGTGCCGACTAATTTTCGCCCTCCGATGGCCAAATTAGCCGCGCTTGCGCAGTCCGGGTCTTCTCCTCTTCTCTATGGGGCTCCGTGTAGCTCCGCCCCGTCACGTGCCGATTCCAGCCAATCAGGAGGCTGGAATCGGCAATGGACCGCACAGAAGCCCTGCGGTCCATGAAGATAGAGGATCCCGGCGGCCATCTTCAGCAGGTGAGTATGAAGACGCCGGACCGCCGGGATTCAGGTAAGCGCTGTGCGGGTGGTTTTTTTAACCCCTGCATCGGGGTTGTCTCGCGCCGAACGGGGGGGGGGTTTAAAAAAAAAAAACCCGTTTCGGCGTGGGACATCTCCTTTAAAGACAGCATTGGCAAATGCTGGTTGAAGAGGGATCCTTGCAAGAGATCTTCGCGGAGTAGAAGACGCCACGGCACATTGACGAACAGATCCATTAATTAGGCGTACAATGCATGACACGGCCAATGCAGAGCAATGAGCAGCACCAGAATATGTTCCCTCTTGATTTTCTTGATGACCCTGTGCAACGGAGGGAATGGTGGGAATAGGTACGGGAACTGGAACCCGGACAACAGGATAACGAGGGTGTCCACTGCTAAGGCCCAAGGGTCCTGGAACCTTGATACGAACTACAAGATCTGTCAGTTGAGCCTGGAGGCCATGAGGTCCACGTCTGGCCGTCCTAAACGATGACAAAGTTGCTGAAAGACGTCTGGATGAAGTCCCCACTTGCTTGGATCTACTGTTGTTCTGCTCAGGTACTCGGCGACCCAAATGTCCACTCCGGGTATGTGTACTACCGATATCACCGGCACATTGACCTCGGCCCAGGTTAGGATGCAGGCTGTCTCTGCCATCACCTGAGTGCTGCGGGTTCCGCCTTGTCAGTTAATATATGCGGCGGCCGTTGCGTTGTCCGTCTGGACCAGAGGGGGTAGCCTTGTAATCGAGGCGCAAAGTTGAGAATCGACAGATAAATTGCCCGAAGCTCCAGGACATTGATTGGGAGACGTACTGCAGCAGCGGACCACATGCCCTTGGTCGTGTAAGGAGGGAACATTCCCACCCAGCCTGAGAGGCTGGCGTCGATGGTCATCACTCTCAAGTGGAGGTAGAGGAACGACTGACCCTGGAGCATCAGAGGAGAGAATACCCACCCCTCCAGGGAGTGGCTGAGCGACTCCGTAACACTGATCTACTGGTCCAGGCTCATTGGGTCCTTGTTCCAAAATAGAAAACAGGATTCGTGCAGGAACCACGAGTGAAACTGCGTGAAAGTCATGGCCGGAAAAGACGCCATCATGACACCTAAGACTCTCATTAAATGCCTGATGAAAACAGAGCGCCGTTGGCTTTGCGACTGGTAGAAACAAATGTGCCTGCTCAGTGTCCAAGGTCATCCCCAGGAATTACAGACATTGTGAGGGGACGAGCAATGACTTGGCAAAATTCATCTTCCAGCTTAACCGTTCCAGAGTCAATAAGGACATATGCAAACTCTCCAAGCTAGCCGTCCACGATGGACTCTTGATGAGGCTATCATCCAGCTAAGTTATGGCTATGATTCCTCTGGAGCGAAGGAGTTCCATTATGGCTGCCAGTACCTTGGTAAAGACCGTGGGAGCCACTGACAACCCGAAAGGGAGGGCCAGGAACTGGTAATGCCTGCCTTGAATGGCAAATCGCAGGAAACGTTGATGCGCTAGCCGAATTGGAAAGTGTAGATAAGCATTATGGTCCAGGGACGCTATGAGCGACCGGATGGACTCTATGCGAAAATGCCGTACCTAAACGTACCGGTTCAGTCACTTGAGGGCCATTACTTGACGAACTGAGCAATTTTTGGGGGGGCATAATGAACAGGTTTTAGTAAAACCCTGTAAACTGCTGGCCTTGTGGGATTGACACTATGACGTGCTGCGTTCATCACGTGCTGATGAACTCGGTGCCATAAACGGAGGCGACGATCTTCCACAAACTGGAGCCATGAAGACTGTAACTTTTTCAATTTCATTGAAGTAATGCAAAGTATTTTTTATGAAAAATACCTCACATCCGTGGGTAAAATGCAGGTTGACAAGCGCGATATCTTGCTCACCCGTGTTAATGTAGCCTAAAACACATGCACGCTACACAAATATGGAGAAGTCAGGAGGAAGAGCTGTTGGACAAATGATCTTCTGAAGTTGTATCGACACCTTTAGGCCCCCTGTCCACGACCGTGAATTCGCCGGCGGTAAATCGTCGGCGAATCACGCAGGCTGGAGCAGGCTGAGGCTTTCCATAGCGTTGCTATGGAAAGCGCCGTCCCCGCGTCCACGAGCGAAGAATCATTGCGATTCTCCGCTCGCGGTGGGCAATTCGCAGCATGCTGCGAATTGCCCCAATTCTCCGCGGTCAGCCTATCTATTAGATTAGGCTGATTGGCGAAGAAATGTATGCGTCTCCCGCTCCCGGGCGGCGGGATCAATTCCTGTATAGAAGCAACAACTGTTAACATGACCCATTACATGATGAACACACAACGGCAGCAAAATTGATTAAAAAGAATGGAAACTTGGCCTGCAATGCTGAGCTGGGTCACTGAAGTAGAAACTGAGCTGCGTGCTTGCTGCAGTAATCAGCTCCACATCCGAGTGCAGCAGCCTGGTGAACAAGATCAGCAGGGGGTCCCAAGCAGCAGACCCCCATTGATCAGATATCGATAGCCTATACTAAGGCCTGCCGAATAACAAGATCAGCAGGGGGGCCCCGAGTAGCAGTACCCCACTGATCTGATATCCATGGCTTATCCCGAGAATAGGCCATCAATATGCAAATGGACAACCCCTTTAATGTTTACTGCAAAGGTACATATACTGGGGGCCAATATTGCCAAAATCTGAAAATCCCCAAATTTGGGCCAGCAGTAGAGAAAGAGTATAGAGGGTCCCTATTTACAGTTCCTGCCAGAGAATACCCCATTAACAACAATTGCCAGTGACTCAGCTAGAGACTACTCACATAAACTATTCCAACCAGTAGCTGGGAGCCATAGAGTATATAGACAGGCGTTGTCTTTATTATACCACCTCTTTAACCCCATAAGCACGCAACCCTTTTTTTTCCATTTTCTTTTTTTCCTGCCCCCTTGTAAAAAATCATAACTCTTATTTATCCATCGATATAGATGTCTGAGGGCTTGTTCTTTGCAGGATGAGTTGTATCCTATTTAATGTACCATATCCTGTACTGAAAAATGTAAAAAAAAAATTTCAGTGAGGGGTAATGCAAAAAAAACCCAAAAACCCGACATCTTTGGGTACAGACTATAACAAAAATGACAAGATAACTTTATTCTATGGGTCAGTACGATTACTACGATACTACATTTATTTAGCTTTTTTTGCTGTACTACTTATATTTTTTTTCATTTCTAAATTATTTTGTGCCGCCCTCTTCTGACAGCCATAATTTTTTATTTTTCTGTCAACATAGTTGTGCTAGGGCTCATTTTGTGCAGAACATCCTGTAGTTTCCGTTGGTACCATTATGTAGTACATATACGATTTTTCTTGGAGACAGGGTGACCAAGAAAAGCGCAATTCTGGCGTTCTTAATTTTTTTTTCTGACAACGTTGATGGTTCGGAGTAAATAATATGTTACTTTGATACGTCTGACTTTTACAGATGCAGCGATACCAAATATATATTTTTGTTTTATTATTTAGATTATAACTAGAGATGAGCGAGCATACTCGCTAAGATCAATTGTTCGATCGAGCATTGCCCTTAGCGAGTACCTGCCCGCTCGGGAGCTAAGATTCATCTGCCCGCGGTGGGCGGGGGAGAGCGGGGAGGAAGGGAGGGGAGACCTCTCTCTCCCCCCTGCTCATGGCCGCAACTCACCTGTCACCCGCGCCGGCAGCCGAACCTTTTCTTCTGAGCGGGGAGATACTTGCTAAGGACAATGCTCTATCGAGTAATTGTCCTTAGCGAGTATGCTCACTCATCTCTAATTATAAATATTATAAATACTTAGATAAAAACTTTTATTACTTGTTATTTGACAAGAACCTGCAATGCCCCGTGATTTCCCTTCATACATACCCAGAACGTGCAGGACATAACTGTACGTCCTGTAGCGTTAAGGGGTTAAAGCAGGGATGTCAAACTCATTTTCTCCGAGGGCCACATCAGCCTTATGGTTATCTTTAAAGGGCCAATCGTAAGATTGTCCAGTAAGGGCCTGTTCACACAAGCGTATTTTCGTACATAATATGCAGTAAATTTCAATGAGACATTCACATGATGTATACTTTCACACAGCATGACCTATTTTGATACCTACTACGCACCCCAACGGCTCATTGAAGTGAATGGGACGCAGAAATACGCAGTGAATGCACAGGAAACCTGTATTCACTGCAGTTTTGCACACCATTTCAGTGGGCCCATCTGCATTCTTTTTTGCGTGTCCAAATATGCAGTCACAAGCGATTTTTGATTGTGCAAATATGCAGCGTATTTGTGCGACCGGAATACGATTACACCCGTGTGAGCGAGCCCTGATAGTGACCCCCTATAGTGATCGCAGTAGTAATAGTGACCCCTATAGTGGTCGCAGTAGTAATAGTGACCCCTGTAGTGCTCGCAGTAGTAATAGTGACACCTATAGTGACCCCAGTAGTCATAGTGACTCACATAGTTGCCCCAGTAAAAATAGTGACTCTCATAGTGGCCTCAGTAGTCATAGTGACTCTCATAATGGCCCCAGTAGTCATAGTGACTCTCATAGTGCCCCTAGTAATATTAGTAATAGCGATCCCCACAGTGGCCCCAGCAGTAATAGCAACCCCCACAGTAATATTAAGCCCACAGTAATAATATTAACCCCCTCAGTAGTAATAACCCCACAGTAATATTCCCCCCCTCAGCAATAATATAATCCCCCTAAGCAATATTAACCCCCCATAGTAATACTAACCCCCGTCAGTAATAATATTTTCCCTGTCAGTGATATTAACCCCATAGCGATATTAACGCCCTCAGTAATATTAACACCCCCCCTCCTCGGAAATATTAACCCCCCCTCAGTAAAAATAGTCGTCGTCCCCCAACCCACATACTTACCTCCTCCTTGCTGTCAACGCCGCTCCCCCTCTGCTTGTGCTTGACATCAGTGTGTGCGCCCGGAACGCTTTCTCCCTGAGTCCTCTCCTGCAGAACTGAGGAGCAGGGGACTCAGGGGAGGAGGATCCTGGCTGCACACTGACGTCAGAGTATGCGCCGGGATCAGCGCTAACAGCGTGATTACCAGCGGGGAGCTGTGGCACCCCAGCTGGTAATCGCTTCAGTGGTGAGCAGC